>NC_142688.1:5440000-5741666 GCF_056320005.1 Nelumbo lutea
GCTATTAATCTTATTCTTTCTCTATTTTTTTGCCCAATTGCTTTTCATCTGTAGTTTTCATTTCGTTTTCTGTTTGCATATTTTTGTGTCACAACTAGAAGACTGCAGTCGAAAATTCAACCACGCGTCGTTTCAGATTGTTGAGAAATATTGTGAAAACATTTACAGTAAGACCTGGAAATCACCTCGTTAGAATATTTTTTTGTTCGCAACGAGCCAAGCCCATTGCAAGATGTGAATCTGTGGTCTGAAACCATTTGATTGAAAAGCAAAATAAAAATCATTTCATTTCACGTGGTGTCTGAAAAAGGCTATCAGCATCCTTCCGAAACGTCTATAATTTGAGATCCGTAGAACGTCATTTGGTTTGTCATCAGTCATCATGTTTGATTTCAGATCCCTCCGTGGACCATATATTATTCTTTGAGCGAGGAACCAAGTTTTTCTTTTCATTAACTTTTTTGATACTTTGCTTAGTATTAGCACACAGCAGTTATCTAGCTGCAACGGTGATACCTAGAAAAAGTAAAAGCAAAATAGATATAACTGACAAAGACTACTTACATTTCGTGTATACTACAGTGCATAATTACTTATAAATCTTACATATACATAAGGCAAAAGGATTGGAGGACGTGGCCCTCAGCTGTTGCAGTAAACGCAATATTTTGAAACCATAGTCATCATTTAAACCATATTCCAACTAATTTGAAGCGGCTTCGGCTATATGAATCTTGTTTCCTCATTATATTTTGGTTAATATATAATTTAAAGCAAAGTCCAAAGTATTCAATACAATATTCGGGTGTACTATATCCATATCCATTAGATATATTCATGAGTCATGATCAAGGTTCAAAGTATCAATACGTATTGGTCCATTTAGGGGTTTGATTGATTGAGGGTGTGGAAGAGACCTAAACGATACGCCCATAACGACGTATCAGGCACATTGATATTTTGAATCTTGATCATGATTGGGCTCAGGTTTGGCTTTTACCAAATTTTGAATGGGCCCTCTCCAAAACCCAAGCTCAAAACCCAGCCCATAAACAAGTTTAGTATCCATAATTATATATAAGATTTGCCTTGATTAGATACATATCACACAAGTCATACATATCGGCACTATATTCTTTCAAAATGGGCCATATCACATTGTATCGATAGATAGATGCCTAATTTTACAAAACTCTGTATTGACCACTTTTTGATTGTTATTGAACTTTTATATAATTATAAAAATTGAAATAAATAATTTAATATTTATTTATTTTTAAACAATAAAATTAATAACTACAGGAAGTTATACAAATAATTTGTTTCATCTATCTTAAATGATCTTTATGTTTTATTTTACATATAAATTATATATAAGAAAAGAAAATATATTTGATGTAGCGCTCTAACTGCTCCTTGCTAGAGGTGATCTGTCTTCCGGTCAGACGGCGGACTAGGTTGATCTGCAAGAGGAAGATTAGATACCCAGGGTGACTAACCTGGCGAGATCGCTCTAATGCTTAAGTTAACAAACTTGTTGCGAGCTGAAAAAATGCTGAGAGTATTGAGAGCTAGAGAGCAGAGAAATCACACGTACCTTATGCCCTCGGGGTTGGAGCCTTTATATAGTTGAGTCCTTGCGGATTTCGTGGATCGATTCCGGGATCTTCGTCACAATGAGATCCGTTTCCACGTTAATTGAGGGATAGCATCGTCAACTGATAAGGCTTATCAATTCCGCTCGAATCGGGCGGGGCGGAGAAATTGCTAGCTGTTACGCAACGTGATCCTGTGAGGTTCGGAATCCGTTGGAGGGATTTCCAGGGTCACCACGTAGTGATTTGAAGTTGGTATCCCCGAGCTTATGCTTTTAGGTTCCGAACTGAATTGAAAGCCAAAGTGCCTTGGGATTGAAGTGATCATGTTGCAATCTGGTACCGAGGTTATCTCGTCCCGATATGACCTTGTCCCGAGGTCACCTTATCCAGAGGTGGTTGAATATCCGAGATCGATCTATTGCAGATTGGTCGTGTTAGGCTAAGTTGTAATCTCTGGGTCAGTTCGTATCCACATATCCCCTCTTTACTAGGTCGGGCCAAATCACTCTTCATCAATATTTATTATTTGAAAATAGTTATTATTTATATAAAAATACTGAATAAATAGAATTGTCCAAAAAGTTTATTAAAAATTAAAAATGATTCTTTTATTGTATGTGTACATATGTTAGTGTTGTGTATTGTTGATTGTAATGCTTCTTTTATATAACCCATTAAAATCTGCATTTCTGATGTTCTTACACTTTAAGTAACTTTAGATTTAATATTACTAATGTATTTATATAATTTATATGTATTTTTTAATATATTTAAAAAATCAGTAAAATGATTTAATTGGTAAGCTATGTTTGATTTAAAGGCAACGTAAGAAAAGAAAATGAAATCTTTACAAAAACTTGTATAAGTTTCCTTTTCCTACTTTTTCCTTCAAATAAAACACATTTATAATAAATTGTTACATGTCGATGTTACCGGGGTTGATCGTTGGCCCACTATTGATGCCTACAAGAAACCGTCATCAGTCATTGTCTCATTGATGCTTTTAAGCCATCCAGCTAGTAGTTTTGTAGTTTCACTGTGTTCTCGCTGGACAGTCTGGGACCCCATGACTCATCATGTATCTTCTTCTTGGAATTTTGGGCCGAGTGGATCGCACCTTTGAGATTTATTGACCACATCTTCTCTGGTTCTATGCACCTCTCTCTCTCTCTCTTAATTTTGATAATCAAATAGATTTTACAATACGGTCGGACGGATTATGTGTCCACAAGTGCTCTCTGTTCCTCCTGGAATAGGAGCGATGGCCGATTGGTGCATGCATAACCTGATAACCATCCCCTGATGGCCTGATCCCCACCTCAACCCCGGTGGCAGCGGGATTTGATCTCCGCATCCGTTGCAACGAGTCATGTCAACTGAGTCCAGGTAATTAGAGCTAATTTTGCTGTATCCGTGGGTTATGCCACATTATCGTAACACTTTCGGTCCTCTCTGCCTGTGCCAATCATAATACGACACATTAGCTAGGTACGCTTTTTAAAAGTTTAATAGGCTGGCCTAGCCCTGTCCGTTTCCAATTGCTGTTTAGCCCGTCATGGACTGAACGTTTCGCTGAGCTCCTTGGTCCTTTAGCTGGTACATGGTTCCGTGCTCGCCCGTTTCGGTTCTTGCCAAGGGATTGCCAATGGTATTTGGTTGGCTGTGAACGGGGACGATTCATAATACAGTGGATTATATTTTATTTTGATATAATATGTCTTTTTTGTATGTTTTTTTTTTTATATTTTATTAATAAAATAATAATTTTTAATGTTAATTTTAACATAAATCTGATGGTTTTTCATTTCTATTCTTTTTCCATTTATTTAAATATTTTATCAATAAAATAATATTTTTAATTATTTTACTATAATTTTTATTAAAATTAATATTTTTTAGTTAATATTAATTTATCAATACCCGATGTAACCGTTTTTGCCCACGTACCAATGTTTTGTGATGAATTTTTTTTTTGGCTAAGTACCTCGTTATTTGATCCGGTGGTGATGTGCCTTGGTGATGAGCTACTTGGTGGCGAACTGCCTGGTGTGAGAAATGCCTGGGTGCGAACTGCCTAGTGGCAAACTGCCTCGTGGTGAACTGCCTGGTGGCGAGCTCCCTGGTGGCGAACTGCCTGGTGGCGGACTGCCTAGCGGAGAGCTACCCGGTGGCGAACTCCCTACTAGGCGGCCTGTGACTTAGAGAATGGTGGGTCTCCCTGGTGCAGCGCAACCCGACTGCCCTCTACATGAGGTGGTCTTCTTTCCTTTGTAGGCAATGGGAGCTGAGGGACCTGCAAGAACTCCATCTTTTCCTCCTCTTTTTAGGCGGTGGGAGCTGAGGGACCTGCGAGAATTTAATCAGAGGACCTGGGGGTATTTTCCCAGCGGGGGCTCTCTGACACTTAAGTTAACACTCTGGTTGTAGAGAGCTTTGAAGATAATATTGGAGAAACGAGAGAGCTAGAGAGCAATGATTACCTCCACATTTTTTCCCTCCCCTTCCCCTTTGGGGGGTGAGGTCTTTATATAACGGAGTCCTCGCGGGTTAGGTGGGTGAAAAGCCTCCAAACGGTAAGACTCGTCACATCCCGTCAAAACTGGGGTACGGTGGTGAACTCCTCGAGGTCGTCAAGCGGGCACTTGTGTCAGGCGGCCAGGTCGGTGCCTGGGCCAGGTTATCAGGGCAACGCCTGCGTCAGCCGGCGGGTCGGTGTTTGGGCCAGGTTGTCAGGTCGGCGCCTATGTCAGTCGGCGAGTCAGTGTCTGGCCAGGTCATCAGGTTAGCGCCCGTGTCAGTCGGCGAGTCGGTGTCTAGGCTAGGTCACCAGGCAGGAGATCTTCCTCTGATACGCCAAACTACTCCTGTACCGAGCTTCTCTACAAGGGATGAGCTGCCTATGGCGAGCTGTCTGCAGCAAGCTGCTTATGGCGAGCATTGGCATGCTGTTTATGGCGAGTTGCCTGTGGCTAGCTGCCTATTGCGAGCAGTGGCATGCTGCTTATGGTGAGCTGCCTATGGCGAGCTACCTGTGGCAAGCTGCCTGTGGCAGTTGCTTGTGGCGAGCTGTCTATGTGGAGCTGCCTGCGGCGAGCTACCTGTGGCAAGCCGCCTATGGCAAGCTGCCTGTTGCGAGCTGCCTATGGCAAGCTACCTGGAGGCCATACTTATTGGGCATGAGGTGCCACGTTGTCACGGGTGACTCCTTTGCCGCGCCATCAAGCACCTACCATGAGCCATCAGTGTGCCAACCGCGTGCCTTCAAGGTGTCAACATGTGTGTCATGTGGGCTACGCATGTATTTTGTACGGGGGGACCGCCAATGGCATTATTGTAAATATATAGTATAAATTTTCATTCTTTTGATGTTTCTTAATGTCACTCCCCCAAAAGCTTAACGTACTCTTTGAGGGGAGGTAGGTAGTTGAGTGAGTTCATAAGCGTGTAAAGGTTAAGGTCGAGATCCCCTCGACACTGTACTATGTGCTTGTACTTACCATTGATTAATGCAATATAAGTTACTTTTTGTCTAATCTGTGTGCATTCTTGTTGCCTTTTGTGTGTTGTTGCTTGCATTCGTAGGCTTTCTCGACCCCTTCGTGCACCGCACGGGGCCTCGTTGATTAACCCCGTGACAATTGGTATCAGAGCAGGTTGCTCCTCAACGCTCGTGACCCTTGCATAGCAACACTAGTGGTGGCGCAATGAAGCACAACAAGGAACTCACCGACGAGATTAGGCATGGCCTTGCCCATGCAAGGGAGACTGATGAGTCTCTAGGCAATGAAGCCACTACAGAGAAGGCCCCAAGGGGTCGCACATCCAAGACAAGCAAGCCTGACAAGTCAGTTGACATGCTTGCTGCCTTCAACACACGCATCCTTCGCTGTGAAGTGACTGTGGGGAGATGCGTGACCGAGTAGAAGAAATCCACTTGAATGTGGAAACAATTGAGAGCTCCATGGTGGAGCTAGAAGCCTGTTTAAATGGCATTATGAATGAGGTCCAAGACGTCCTTAATAGAACCCTCAAGGAAATCCTTGGAACAAAATCCCGACAATTTGGGAGCTCATCTTGATCCGACATCCAAGACCAGGTGGATGAGATGAGAGCTAAATGGATGGCCATGAAAGTAGCCATGGCCTCTCCTTCCGACATCCAGACTCAAGTGGATGAACTAAGAGGAGACATGTCGCTCCTCAAGAGATTAGTGGCCAACACTCCAAGCCCCTCCACAACACTGGCCCCTGCTCGTGTGAAGATTCGGGAGCCCACACCTTATGCCGGCTCCCGAGATGCTAGAGAACTTGACAACTTCTTGTGGCAAATGGAACAATATTTCCATGCCGCTGGCATTGATGATGACCTAACGCAAATTCGTACAGTGATCATGTATTTGACTGACATTGCTATGCTATGGTGGCGCAGGCGATGCCAAGACATTGAACGGGGTACATGCACCATTGAGACATGGGCTGATTTCAAACGAGAACTAAAGCGGCAATTCTACCCAGAGAACGTGGAGTACCTGGCGCAGAAGAAGTTGAAAGCACTCCAACATGGGGACTCACTCCACGATTATGTTAAAGAGTTTTCAGCCCTTACCTTGGAGATCACGGACATGTCCGACAAGGATCTACTATTCAACTTCATGGACGGACTGAAGCCTTGGGCCGAACTAGAACTCCAACGCCGCAATGTATAGGACCTCACCACGGCAATGGCAGTGGCAGAGCAACTCATTGAGACCAGCTTGTCAGATGAAGAAGCTCCTAAGCCAGAAAGCCCACGTTCCCCTAATTTGAGTGGGGAAGCAAGTCGCTCACGCTCTCCGTATGACAACTCCATCTTCAACAAGCTAGCAAGACAAGACTACGGGAAGAAGCCACAAGGAGAGCAAGGCCCTCAGCACCATTACAAGCCCAGAACCGCTGGGTCCCCAATTTCTTGCTTCCTTTGTGGGGGAAATCACTTGGTTCGCAACTGCCTAACCAAGAAGAAGATCAATGCTCTTTTCGCCAAGCTCAGTGATGACGAGCAAAGTGATGAGGAAAAGTCTGTGCAGGCGCCAAGAGTGGGCACCCTTCAACTCTTCAACGCCATGGGGAAGAAAGAGGCCAATCATGGAAGGCCAAAGAGAGCCCAAAGAGGGCTGAAGTATGTAGACATCCTCCTCAGCAGGAAGTCGACTCAAGCCCTTGTTGATACAGGGGCCTCCCACAACTTCATTTCAGTTGCCGAGGCCAAGTGACTCAAGCTGAACACTATGAAAGAGACTGGGTGATTGAATGCACGGCTCGTGGGGTTGACCTCCAAGTTGGGCCATGGACAAACAAGATTAATCTTTCAGTGGTACCCCTGGATGACTTCCAAGTTGTCTTGGGAATGAGCTTCATGAGACAAGCAGAAGCAGCACTCCTGCGTCACATCAACTCTTTGTGCATCTTGGACGAGCGCTCCCCTTGCATGGTACCGGTTGTGACTTCTACGAGGGATCATGGGAAGCAAGTTTCTGCACTACAACTTTTTCATGGAGAAGCCTTGTTCAACGCCAACATGAAGGAAGCAGAGAAGTACCCCACTCCACAAGCTGAAGAAGCCGCACTTTGAGCCAACAACTACATCAGTAGTATGAAACAGCATACCATCCAGTTGTCTACACCTCTCCAGCAATAGAGTTCGTGCGCGTCGACAACCATCAAGCAAAGCAGAAGACCCAAGGCCATGTCCAAGTTCAACATCGCCTACTACCACAACCACAGGGGAAAGCGAGTGCCACCCAAGCCGCCTAGGGACCACTTTCACACCATCCCTCAGACTGAATCATGTAGTAGCCTTGTGAGTCACCCTTGGAAAAAAATTCATGGGAACCAACACCCCAACAATCCAAACCATCATTTTGACCCTTACTTGGCCCAAACCTACCCTATAACCAAGTCGAATCAGCCATTAACATACCTTGAGGCCGCCAGGAAAGGACTTAGCCCTAGGAAACCCCAACAGAATAGGCCAACCCAACCATGCCACCAAACTATACACCTCGGCCTTGGACGACAGCAGGTTCGGGAGCAGCAAAAGAACCTTCCTTCCGCAATAGTGACTCTAAGGGACCAGTCGAAGCCGATCTCCAAGAACGTAGATCGAATTGAGTGGGGGAGAATGTCATGAGTGACTCCTTTGCCACGCCATCAAGCACCTTCCATGAGCCATCAGAGTGCCAACCGCGTGCCTTCAAGGTGTCAGCATGTGTGTCATGGGTGGGCTACGCATGCATTTTGTAAGGGGGGACCGCCAATGGCGTTATTATAAATACATAGTATGAATTTTCATTATTTTGATGTTTCTTAATGCCACTCCCCCAAAAGCTTAACGTACTCTTTGAGGGGAGGTAGGTAGTCGAGTGAGTTAATAAGCGTGTAAAGGTTAAGCACGAGATCCCGTCGACACTGTACTGTGTGTTTGTGCTTACCATTGATTAATGCAATACAAGTTACCTTTTGTGTAATCTGTGTGCATTTTTGTTGCCTTTTGTGTGTTGTTGCTTGCATTCGTAGGCTTTCTCAGCCCCTTCGAGCGCCGCATGGGACCTCGTTGATTAACCCCGTGATAACGTGTCACAATTCCACTGGAAGTCCAAATCTGCCCTCATCAATACCTTTTTTAATTTATTTATTATTCATAAAATATTTATAAGATATATCTCATATGAGATATATAATCGACTATATGAAACACTAATGTTGGTGTAAATTATTCTGACTTACATAATTTTTTATAATTTAAAATAATTATAGACTGTAGTATAATGTGAATTGATCATAATCACATAATATATTTTATAACCACCAGTTTTTCATTCGCACTATAAAGCACTCTTTATCTATTCGTAAGGCCAAGCGGTGGGTTAATTAGTTCAGCCGGCCATACTTTGGCCCAGCACAGGATACCCATTGCCTATCCCGTGTGCATCCCCTGCCCGTAACTCGTACGTGAAAAAACACTTTGAGCTCAGCTTAGCTCAACGGACTTCAAAAGAATATTACACATCGCGATTTCTTAACATACTAAAAGTCTAGAAGAAGTACTGAATCCTGATGCTGTGTGGAGTGAGCGGGACAGGGGAACTGGACAAGGCAAGTGGCAGCTTTTGATAAAATAGAGGAATCACGAAGGACACTGTTATTACTTACTACTACCATTTACCATTTATATTTGTAAAATAAGCATGATTAGAGGGGGGTAATTTTAGTCCAGCTGGACTAAAGGCTGGGGTTTGAGCTTTGTACTTGGTAGAGTGCGGCAGTGCGCAGGGTTGGAGTTGTGGCTGGGTAGGGTTGGGGTGGGGGCCCGTTCCAGATACCGTCGACTTCGGGTAGGACTGGCAAAAAACATGTACCCAGCCTGTAAACAGCTGGATGCCAACGAAATTGTAATTAATGAATGCTTTATCTCTTTCTTCCGTACAGCTTAGAGCGAGGGACGAATAGATAGACGAGAGATAGAGAGAGAGAAATTCTTGGTTTCTTTATTAATTTTCCAGCTGAAACCTGAAAGAGAGAGACTGGCCACAGATAACAGATTTGTGGGGAGAGTAGAGTTGGGTTGGGAAACAGCCGAAGACAAGTAAGTTGGTATAAGAGGAGATTGGTTTGGCGTACGTGCGCACTGCGCACCAGCTCAACTCACCATGGACGCACGTATCTCGATGGATTCTTCTCTACGGCCCAGCTATTCCAGCCTGTTGCAGCGCATGCAACTTCGCATCACTCCCCCCTTCCCTTAAAATCTACCCGCTCGTGTTCTCAATCTCTCTGATTTATTTTTTTAGATCAATCAACCACTCTTTCTACATTTTTTCTTATCCATTGAAGAGGTGAACATCTCTCGCCGGAAGGGCACATGGATCCTTGTCCTTTCGTGCGTCTCCTCGTCGGAAACCTAGCTCTTAAGATTCCGGTGGCTTCTAAACCCGCTCGTTCCGGTGTGCATCCTGTCTCATCTCCTTGTTTCTGCAAAGTCAAACTGAAGAACTTCCCCCAACAGACTGCTATCGTCCCCTTGATTCCGCCCGAGAACCAGTTCCCGGACGGTCAACAACCTCACACCCTAGCTGCGAATTTTCACTTGAGTAAAGCCGATCTAGAGAAGCTCGCCGGTAAGTCTATCTTCTCCGGGAAGCCTTGCTTGAAGATTGCGATCTACACTGGCCGGAGAGGGACGACGTGTGGTGTCAACTCTGGAAGACTCTTAGGGAGGGTTTCCGTGCCTTTGGATTTGGCGGGAACGGAGTCTAGGGCTTCTATTTTCCATAGTGGTTGGATTTCAGTTGGTAAAGATGCCAAGGGATCGTCCGTGCAGTTGCATTTGAATGTGAGAGCGGAGCCTGATCCTAGGTTCGTGTTTCAGTTTGACGGAGAGCCGGAGTGTAGTCCACAGGTCTTTCAGATCCAAGGGAACATCCGGCAGCCTGTCTTTACTTGCAAGTTCAGTTTCAGAAATTCCGGCGACCGGAATCAGTTGTCAAGGTTAGTCTTCCAATCGGTTACTTGGGGCCTTTTGCTTTCCTGCGATTTATTTCCTTTTTAACATTTCAGTTTTTATTTTACTTGAAAACTTCGGAAAATGCCGCCTATATACACATCGTATACTCTCTACTTCTCTACTGTAGATTTAGCATTCTCGTCAACGAAAAACCTGCTTAAGTTGTGTGGTAAAGCTATGTAGTAGGGTGAATTTTCTCTTTACCTTCAAAATGGTTACTACTTGCTATTTAGTAGGCGGGGCGTTTGGGTTGATTAAAAGTGAGAGTTGTAACTTCGACGTGTACGGCAGTGGTCTGCCTTTATAATTCTTTTCGAACAAGAAGCGTTTATTTTAAAAGAATTTCATTATTTTTCTTTTTGAACGTGCAAAGAGTTCAATTTTGTCGATTTTTATTAAGTCAAAACCATAAATTTTGTCGATTTTTATGGTATGATTTTTGTCAAACCACGAATTTCCCAAAAAAAAATTATTAATTAGTTCCGTGATTCTTCTTATAAACTTTTATTTTTAATTAAAAAACGCCGATTTATATTAACTCTTAGTCTGGTGCCAACAGATCACCAAGCAGTTCAAGAAGCTGGTTAAGGTCATTTGGAAGTGAGAGGGAACGGCCTGGGAGGGAGCGCAAGGGGTGGTCGGTAACGGTCCACGACCTATCTGGCTCTCCGGTGGCGGTCGCATCAATGGTAACCCCGTTCGTTGCTTCACCTGGTTCAGACCGAGTCAGCCGATCGAACCCGGGTGCTTGGCTTATTCTACGCCCGGGCGATGGAACTTGGAAGCCGTGGGGCCGGCTCGAGGCCTGGCGCGAGCGAGGCAGCAATGATGGGCTTGGCTACAGGTTCGAGGTCATGTCCGACACGAATGGTGGCATGAGTGCAGATGGCATCGTGCTTGCCGAGTCGACACTCGGCACTGGCAAAGGCGGCAAATTCGTGATCGACATGAGTGGGAGTGGAATGTCTACGCCGGCAAGTTCGAACTCGCCGGCGTGTAGCCCAAAGAGCAGTGGTGACTTTGGGTATGTGCTGTGGCCGTACTGCATGTACAGAGGGTTCGTGATGTCGTCAACGGTGGAGGGGGAAGGAAAGTGCAGTAAGCCGACAGTGGAGGTGAGTGTGCAGCACGTGAACTGCACGGAGGATGCAGCAGCTTTCGTGGCGCTGGCTGCTGCCATGGATCTGAGCATGGACGCTTGCAGGCTTTTTTCTCAGAGGCTAAGGAAGGAGTTAGTCCAACATCAAGACTTGCTGGGTTGATGATTCCGATTGTTTTGTCGTCATTTGATTTTTTTAATTTTTTTTTACCATTTTTCATTATTTCCTTGATTTTTAAGTGGTTTTGACAATAGGTTTTGTTTTCGTCACCGTGAGATAGAGATACTACTAACGGCAGCTTAGCTGGTTTTCTGTAAAAGCTGTACAGAGAGAGAGAGAATTAGATAAGGCAGTTTTTTTGTTTAATTATTTTTCTTGGAAGTTTGTTTAGGTGTCGTGACTGTGTGAATTTAATTGTTTTTTTGCGGTTGTAGTAAATAGCTGACTCAGCTCTAGAATTTGATAAGGTTTTTTGTCGTTGTCGAGCTGGCAAATGAAAAATTATTTTGATATGTTCTTCTGGCCTGTTTGTTTTGGTTGGAATCTGAGGTTGGGTCAGGGGTTAATGCAGTTGACAAACGTGGCATTGGGAGGTTATGAATATTATAAGTAAAAATTGCGTAAATGCATTACCATTTTTGGTGGGGGCGAGAGGTGGTTGGTTACTATTAGTGGTCCACTTCATGTCACTGTGAGGGTGAGGTGTATGGTAGACAATGATATGTTTGTAAAAAAAAGGATAAACGAGAAGTGGGTGATAGCTGTAAGCCTGGAATGCGCGCCTTGCCTTTCTTATTGATTGAAAAGAGGATTACCTAAATACCTACCAGGTCACTACTACCTTCCTGTCCTCCTCCATTCACAGCCATTATCCTCGTTGACGCAAAAACCAAAACGGCTATATTGCGATTAAAGCCGCTTGATCAGGTGCAGAGGAGACAGACTTGAGAGAAACACATGCGGAAAAGCAAAGCAATGGGTAACCTGGAACTGCAAGAACCCATGCCCCATTTAGCCCCATGGGTTCTGGATCGAGTTTGAATTCTAATTGGAAAGGAGATCAAGGTGGTTTCCGGCAGGAAACGGCAAGAGATGGAAGCGCAGCCGTGACAGTGATATGATCCCAAGGAATGAGTGGGGGCCACCCCCATCCCCATCTTGCCCTTAACCGTATGTATTTGCCCTTCCATCTTGCACCACCACGCACGCTTACATGGAATGGAGGATGATCCGGTTTACGTTCTTACTTCTTACCAGTAAGACTAGGAATATTCAAAAGTCAGAATGATTCAATTTGTTTTTTAAGTTTAACAAACTGCTCTATGCGTTACGTTTCTTCTTAATTCACAATAAGTAGTAGTGCACCGGCAAACCGCTGTGCTGTACATATAATAAAATGAACACGATTAATTCTATGTTAGGCCTGCCCTGATCACGGTTTTATTGGAGAGACGTGAGTGCAAGAGAGCAAGAGGCCTGACTTGACTCTTTACTCTTCAGCACATCTCCCCCCAAGGCCAAGGGCGTATTTCACACACTGACTACATAAAAAGAACTATTTATATATATATATATATATATATATATATATATATATATATGTATATACTACTCTGGTAAATAAATTTTCAGTTGTTCCATGCTCGGGCGTCTGTTGGACTTGGACTAACGGATTCAAACCTTCTCTATTCCACCTTGGAGATGGTCCATGTCTCAAATCTCAACAATTAAAATTAGTAAATAAATCTCATTTCAAGGAAGATGCCCTATGTTTTAAACTTTAAAGCTCAAGTACTAATTCATGTCATGTGGACTTAGTTTTAAACAAAAAATAATAACAATAATAATGGTGATACTGATACCCAGTTCTCTCTACTCTTATTAATTGGAGCAGCAGATGACCTGGATGGATCCTATGTTTTGGTTAGCAAGCCAATGCCAGTTTTGGACAGGCAACCCTACAGGAATCCTATGTTTGACTATGACCCATAAGCTAAACCCAGATTTCGGGCTTTAACATACAGCTCATATTATCTTCCAGTCTCCACAACCATTGCCCAGCCGGCCCCATGATATCAAAGCACTTCCGCATTGAATGTAATGACCAAGCTCTCGGTCTACCTCTGAGCTACTGGCACATGTGAGGTCCTTTTAAACAAATAACCAAGATCAACAACCATACGTTGGACGTAGGCTTAGGTTTGAACTTTGAAGAAGGGAATTTTCGGATCCCATATCTCTCTCTCTCTACAGATCCAATCACATTCCCTTCATATGAAACTGTTGCCCCCAAAGCCCATGCAAACATTATTACAATGAACTCAAGTGGGGAAAAAATAATGAGAGAGATGACATCCAATTAAATGCAAGGACACAAATTTGTCAAGCTTAATTAGTAAATAAGTAATGGAGTTTTCAAGCTGCAATTACAAAATTAATAAACACCATGGCATTAACATTTCAGTCCTATAAATTAAACTGGCGTATGTGCTCTTTCTTTCGTCTCGCTACCTCTACTAATCTTCTCCCTCCCTTTTGTTACGTCTCCTGCTAATTAATTTTGATTCTTTTATTTATTTATTTATTTTTTGGTTTCATGGGACTATACAACAGGGATATCCCATGAGTCCATATCTGGTCCTAATAGCCACTGCAGCTGTACGCCACAACATCTTATGATCAGGGCAAGAAATTTTGACATCTTTTTTCTTTTACATTTTATCTTATTTAGTTTGATTGCAGTACAAATAAAATAAATTAAGACATGAAGCAGAATAAAGTAAAACTTAAAACAAAGTTAAACCAGAATTTGCATTTTTTTCATTTGCACTTTTATGCATTTGTACTAGTGCAAATAAAATTGCACTGCAACGAAACACAGCCTAATGCATGGTTTGGATCTCCTCCCCACATATCACTACAACGGCACATTAAGAACATCTCGCCTATTTGCGTCTCATTTATGGGAACATCTTCCTGATGGAATGCATTTTGGTAGCAACCCACTTATAGGTGATTTGGATGTTGATTGATGGTGTGCGATCTGATTGCTCTCTAGTCGTCTGACTACTTCCTGGTGGTTGATGACTCAGAGGTTGAGATGGAGGATTTATGATGGATTAAGACTTGGATGCCGAGCTGGGTAGCTCTTTAGAGAAACCTTCAAGCAATCAATGTCAGAGGACCTGGGGTAGCTAACTTGGCGTGGTCACTCTGATGCTTAAGTTAGTAGTAGTTGTATTGCGAGCTGAAAGCTTGTAATGAGAGAGCTACTTTGCAAGTAATTGCATGTATCTTCCCCCTGTGAGATTGGAGGTGAGGCCTATATATAGGCGTTGTTTGGCGTGGGCTTTATGCACCTTGTTTGAGATCTTCGGAAAGACATGCCTAACTGGCCTGATGTCCTCGGAGGTAGCCGTGCACGTAAATCAATCTTCGCGCCTTGTTTAGTTTCATTCGAAACATTTGGTACAGGGGCCAAATTCCGAGAAACCCGGGAGTGTTGGGATGTACATGCCGAATTGGTTGGTGAACACGTCTTGCAGGTCATCACCTTGACCTCATTAGGTCAGCAAGCCCTCAAGGGAGGTCATTTCTACTGTACTAACGAGGTGCTACAAGCCGCTCAGAGTTGTGGACATAGTTGTCAACTAGGTTTTTGCCAGGTCAGTGGTGGTGCAAGTCGCCAGGTTGGACTCCATCTCTTTGGCTAAGACAAGTAATTGCCTAAGTGGTGTCGATGTGTCATCCAATTGTTCTGAGATGCCATGTATCATGATGTCATTGGAGGGCCGAATCCACCCTCATCAGTTCCCAATAGACATATGTGAGTGTCTTGTGAATAGGTATGGATAGGATTCTTGTGGGCAGGAGATAAGGATTGGACTGTAATGCCGCTGGGAGCAGTTATCAAGACCTTTGTCTTCGGATTAGATCTGAACTCGTAACCCATCCCCCATCCCCTTAACCCCCAAACCGTGGTGGCAGCGATATTTAACTGTTTTTTAGTGCAAATATTAATTCTAATTTCGAAACAGTTGTTTGGAGTAAACTTCTTATTTTTCAGTATTATTGGTTTGGAGCAATACTTTCTTCGTGGAAAAAAGGGGAAGTTTTTTTTTTTATGTCAAAAAAATCAAAATAAAATAGAAAATATCTATGATGCCAAAAAAGTATGGTTCCAGAAGGCAGAAGAACACCAATCAAAGTCCTCGTAAATTTTGATAAAAACCACCTGATTGGTTAGCACTTTTATGATAGGTTTTGATTGTTCATAAGATTTCTATCATGTATTTTCGGTATGATAGTCAGATCTTTAATAAATTCCTTTAATTTATTTTGAGTTTGTTATAGTTTTATTGGTAGAGAAGGTAAAATAAAATAATGTAATGATTTTTAAGCATGAAACACTGTAAAAAAATTGAACATGTACCGTACTTCAAGATAGATAATTAAGGGCCTATTCAGTTCTCAGCAATAGGGGTTTGGATCACACAATTGGAATGGCCATTCCTCCAACTATTTGGTTGGGCATTCCTGATGGATTGACATTCTTCCGTTTGAGAGGGTGTCCATTCCTCTATTCCCTATCCCTCTTTTGGAAATAAAATTCCATTTTAGGTTGTTCAAATTCTCAGTCTAATTCCTGTTTGAGCCAATTAACAGATTATAGAGATAGACTATTCCAATTCCAATTTCAAAGGATTTAGACCGGTTCTAATTTCAACTCTGTTTATTAATCAAATGGACCTTAAGCTTTTTAATATATTTCACATGCTTGCAAGTTTCAACCTTTGTTATACATCCATGAGATTCATGTTGCTATTGATCTACTTTGTCATGTTTTAATTTCCTTTTTTCTTTTATCATGTATTTATTTCATTCACTTTTCACCAAATCCACATTCTTATAATTTGTTACCTTTTTTTAGATCCTGTTTGTTGTAAAAACTCAATTTGGAAGGAGTAGAAATACAAATATATAAACTGCAAAACCTTATATTTCGTATTAGTTTATATTGTCATATTGTACATGTTTTTATTTATGTTCTTTTTAAATTGAGCCTAAAGAACAAACAAAATCCAGGTTGAAAGGAATTTCGGTTTCCGCCCCATTTATTGAAGTGAAACAAATGGATCCTTAAGAAAACCCGAAATCGTCTCACATTTAAACCCACTTGCAAACTTGTTTAATTTGTATCGACCTTCGAGGAAGGCGAACTTGTTTGTCTGTTACCTGGGCTGTTCCGACAATGCCATTCATTCCCAGGCTTTGTGAGTTGAGCATGTTTCCACTCGTTTATAGGTAACCATCATTTGTCCTAGTTTGTTGATACTTAGATACGCTTGGGTTGTGTTTGCTTGGTTCACAAAAAAAAACAGATTATTAATTTTTATAAAATTCTTTTAAGCTCAGTTTGAAAAAAAAAAGTATAAATATATAGAAAGTAATACAAAATACAATATTTTACTCTCTAAATATATTTTTTTCTACTCCTTCCAAATGGAACCTTACAAACTTTTCATCAAATTTTGTTTCTTTTGCATTTTGACGGAAGGAAACACGACTCTTAAGGTTTAAAACAAACGGCAAGACCTAGCGAATGAGAGGCTCAATGTTTTTTAGTATTATTTTTAATGAGTATATCTTCCTTCCCTAATCCCTAGTTCCCTTCCTAGGGTGTAGGGATGTCTCCCATTTATTGAAGGAAGTGGAAGGCCGGTCGAGAGGGTCCATTTTTTGCCTGTCCAGCGTATAAGCCATTCGAAACATGGTTCTATTTATTTTCACATTTCACTCCGAGAATCATGATGATTTAATTCTTTGGATTTTTATACGACGGGGCCCCCCAAAAGGGCAAAAGATGATGATGCTGTCGATCCATTTATTTTTCATTATGCAATTGTTGGGGACATGGTTGAGAAGTTCATGGTCATCTTTCACAGCTCGGCTACATTAGCATAGTCCGGCCAAATTACAACATTATTGTAATTCCGCTGATCATGTCAGTCATGCCCCTCGCGGATAAGTCCACCTAGCAAATAGGGCTGGGAAGACTATTCCACCAAGGGGACCCTACCCCTATAATCTTAGTGGAGAAGTCTATCCCAATTTTCTTGGAAACTTACTCTGATCAGGATAAGGACCCTTTAGCTATAAAAAGGAAAGATACTTCATGTTTGAGGTAAGGGACTCTTCCAACTTCTAACACCCATATTATTGATTAGCCCGAACCAGTATCCTTATAGCTTGGTCTGGCCATCCACCACCTCCTACTGACTTGGGCGTCGGAATACTTACCCGGAGATAATTCCTTAGGCCTTTGACTTCTTCCTTGATCGCAGGTCTTAAAGCGCAGTCTCGTCCTTAAAGCTTGGACTTGACCTGCCAGCAAAGATTATCTTATTGCCATTATCGATTTGTGCACTGCCTTGGATTGAGCGGCATCAGATTTGTTCCGTCTGTGAGAAACATGTTTGGTTTCACGTGAAAATAGACATATCTGTCTTAAAGAAAAGAATCAATTCGTTGAAAGTTTAGACCATGTTTGGTTTAATTCTTATTCTTTTTCATTTTTATCCAAAATGAAATTTTAAAATAGACAAAAAGAAGTAGAATGAGAAAATATTGCTATGAACCAAAACTGTGTTGGTAATCATAAATTGCTAGCCTAAGTCTCCAAACATGCTAGAATATATGTTTACTCGTGGATGGCTAGTAGTCAATTTATGTCGAGGTGAGTTTCCAGCTGGTAAACATCTACGCATGGTTTTCAAAACTAGATTGAACTAGATGGTCGGATCAGAAAAATCGGGAACCAGTCAGGTGATTGGTTCTGTTTTTTCCCAAAACTGGATATTTGCAAAAAGACGTTGATTTGGTCAGCAAATCACTGACTCGGGTGGTTGCCGGTTTGAGCCATTCAACGGTTTTGACCATTTTTTTTTATTTTTTTGTTAGAACGGTTCGAACAGCCGGACCGTTCAACCTAGGAACTGGACCCTTGACTGGTTTTTTCTTCAAGTTGGTTTTAAAAACCTTGCATCTATGGCTGTTGTTTTGTAGGTACAGAGTTTCTTTAGACTATGTTTGGTTTGAAGTAAAATGTAGGGAAATGAAGGAAAAGACAAAGAAACCTATACAAGATTTGTAAAGGTTTCTTTACCTTTCTTTTGTTTTCCCTACCTTTTCCTTCAAACCAAACACGGCCTTAAAGAATGAAAGTGAATAAAATGGGGCATGATTATTTTTTATACTTGATGTTACTTTAATTTTTGTGCTATAGACTGATTTTTTATTCTAAAAAGAATGTGCCCCATGATAAGAATTTTGTAATAAAAGACTAGTGTTATTCATTGTAGCCCAAGATGAGCAAGAATTAAAAGAACGAAGCCCGACCAGATCAATGAACCAAACATGGCCTCAATTTCTTTCATTTTGAATCCAGTTTTGGAGTTTGAATTTGCTGTGTTTTTTTGGTGTTCAAGTCAAGATCTGTTACAAACAAGATTTGCACGTCATCAAGCTATAAAAATTACGCAAAACTTATTTTTATGGGTCCAGATCAGGTAGGCTCACTCATTGAGTGCAAAGATTAAACGCACAAAAACAGATTTTTAAAATAGCTATGAGAATGTTTATTTATTGATTGCTTATTCAATTGAATTCCCAATGCACGCTGAGACGTGCATGTGCGGATCAATATGAGCTCTATTCATTTGCTTGCAAGGGTATCTCTATGAGTTTGGATATGCTAATCACAACACATTTTTTGTTATGTTCATCCAATTGTACATCTGGAACATCATTGTATTTTACATCATTAATAATAATGTATTAGAAATATATCTGAATGACAAGAAAGATATTCCCAGTGAACATTGAGACGTGCATGTAGGCGCCAATGTGAATACTGTTCAATTTGGTTGGAAGGGTATACATATCTATAAGTTCCGATATGCTAATCAAAATGCATTCCTGGCTGTGCTCATCCAGCCGGACGTCCGGAACATCGGTTATATTTTGCATCACTGATATTCTTGAAGTGCAGGTGCCCAATAAATGTTTCATTTATTTATTTGTTTCCGGATTTAAAAGGAAATACAAGCAGATATTGGATAGTATTAAAAAATAATTGAAATAGCACATATTATTAGTAAAATGAACTGAAATTGATTTTGATAATATATATTGTGAACATTTGGTGAAAACCAGAACGTTCAAACAAGCTCTTAATATTACGGATAGATGAATATTAATTTTAAGTCAACACTCTACTATGGAACGATAACAGTTTGATGGACAAGACTTATTCATCATTCTTTATTTAAATTTTCGAAAACAAAGCATTTGAATAGCAACTTGTTGATCACTTGGTCTTAACTTGACAATAACATCTTGCCAGTCTTTCTCCTCATGGCAAACTTTCTTCATTAATAGAGATTTCCAATGGATAGAGATGGGATTATCTCCCTTCTCTGTTATTGCAGAGGCATCTGAACAATTGAAAGAATTAAAGTTTGTTGAATTACCCATGGCATAATTTTTTCTTCCTGTTTGATTTTAACTTTCAAAATTCCACGATGGTCCAAGTGTATAGAAATTCCGTTATGTATTCTTGGCCTTCATTCAGTTTTATTTTGAAATTTTGATGAATAATAAAGGGCAAAATCAATCACAAATGGATAATATTGAGTTTTAAAAATTTTTGTGTCACATGTGATGAGATTGTGATCATATTTTAAAGTTTCAATACATCCAAATGTATCAATACATTTTTTTGGCCATGCATATTATTATCTTTTTAGTTTTTTTTTTCCAAATTTCATTTTTATACATGCTTTTGTATTGTTTAATTATTAAAAAAAAAATCAGGTTCCTGAACAATACAATGAGGGGTGCAACTTGGGCGGATCGAACTGGAGCCCTATCAATCCAACCCACAATTTTACATGGGCTGGGCCTAGGCCCAAAAGTTAAGAATTTTGGGTTGGGCTCGAGCCTAGCATGTAGAAATCCCGAACCTGGCCTAAGCCTAGCCTACCCTTATCCCAACCCGAGCCCAACCAATTATATACATAGATATATGCATAAGAAAACATATTTGCATGCATACATGTATATATACATATATTTTTTAATAAATTATACATATATTCATACATACATACATATACATACATATATATATTCAATTTTTAATATAGATTAATTTATTAATTCCAACTTGACCCGGGCCTAATCCCATCCCAAATACATCAAATTTTAGTACAAATTAGACTCTAGCTGAATAATTTGGGCTTTTTCTTCAACATGATTCGATTTGGATTGATCTCTGGTCCTGCTTAACTTGTACTCCTAGAAGGACACATTGGATACGAGATATATCGATACTTTCAACCTTAATTGTGATGGAATTTTAATAGATTTGCCCTATTCCCAATGCATCTGTCCTGTTACCAATAAAGCACGCTCCTTCCAACGTGCCACAGTAGCCTCACATTTGGAACATGTTTGTCATTCGTAGGGAGATGCTCCCGATGTGCGACTATAATTCTGTAATGGCATGTTGGGACATCGTTGGCGGTAGATCCAAAACTTGTGATCCTCTCGGAGGTAACAATCTCTGCATTGGAATCTCATTGAGACCAGATCTCTTTCTCATACAACGCGCCTCACACTGATTTCATAGTCTGATAGACACAACCAGCATGTATCGGGGATATTTATTGTAATTAGAAAAAATTCGAAATTAGGGTCTAGTTCCACTTTGTTATCGAACTTTAAAACACGACGATTTAGTATTCTAAATTTCAAAATGTGCTAATCTAATACATGTCATTAATTAGGGATGCTTACGGAATCGTGGGCCTTTTTATGAACTGAAATAGTAATATCGGTTTTTGAAAAACCAATAACTGGAACCAAACCGAAACCATTCGATTATCCGGTTGATCGGCTCGGTTCATCAGTTTTTTGACTTTATAATATTTATTATAAAAAGATATATAAATAATAATAATAAATTATAAATATATTATATTATATTTTAAATAATAAATAATATATAAAATATATATAATATACATAAATATATACAAAAACATATATGCCAATCGGTTCAGTTAATCACCGATTTTTTAAATTGGTTAATCAAAACCGTATTGATATCTTTGTTTTTTAAATCATCGAATCGAAACCGAAACCAAACAATTCGATTAACTGATTTTTTTGTTCGATTTCTATCGATTCTCACTCCCACCCTATTAAGTAGTCGTTAAATGCCATTTGAAAAGACAAAAATACTCTTTGAGTTTCATCTAATTCTTTTATTAACCATCTAAATATTGACAAAAAAAAATGAACATTTCCAAATACTTGCTTCTTTTATTTAAAAAAGTTGGAATCACTAGAATATCTATCAAGATATAACCCAAATTTTCTTAAATAAAAAGACAAAGATTTGAAACGATTCAATTTTATTAATATATAAATGTTTGATAAAGAAAAATAAATGGTAGTTAAAAGGACATTTCTATTTTTTCAAATTTCATTTAATGGCTACGAATTGGTTAACGACAAATATTGGATTGACAGTTTAAGAACTGAACTATCGCGTTTTAAAGTTCGGAGACGAAAATCAAATCGAGTTCGGCTTCTGTCTAGACACGCTATATACGCGTACCGTTCGCGCAGCACGAGGAAGCGCCACGCGTCTTTTGATTCGTGAGTTCACTTAATACCTGCGAAACGAATTAAACGGAGTCTATTTATGCCGTTAGCTTCTCATAAGTTTCGTTCCACTTCCTGCTCGAGACTCACCGGACTCTGCCGTCGTCAGTCACTCTCACTCTCTCTCTTTCCAACTGGCGGTGATTAACATCCATCACCGGCGACCCTCTCAGGTATTTTGGACTTTGCCCTGATATAAGCCGGACTACTATCACCGGCAACTGATATAAGCCGGAAACAAGAAGAAGTTGAGGTGTCATCGTCGTTGTCTCGTGTTTTCTCACTCTGCTGCTTGGGGAGTCGGTTTCAACCTTCAATCTGGAGAATGTCGTCTGCAGCCAAGGACTGTATCACAAGCGAAGTTGGATGCCCGAAAACGCGCAAGCAGAGCTTCCTTTCCCTGAGCCAGATGGAACAGAAGGAAATTGAAACAAACCCAGATTAACAAAAGCTGGATGCATGAAAGAAAGGAAGTGATATAGAACTAATGAAAACCCAAATAAAAAAAAAATTGAGGAAAGTGCTTAATGTGTAAAGAAAAAGATAGAAAGATGAAGATCACCTGGATCTTAGCTTCGCGAATTTCACAGACCTTCTTCGATTCAAACCTGTTCCATTTGTAATTATTGAACGATTTGTAGAACCTTTCTGTTGCAATGCTGCTGGTGAAATTCACAAAAGCGTAACCCAGATTGTTCCCAAGCCTGAGGAGTGGAGAGAGAAGAAAAATCCACAAATATCAACCTTTGTACTGGTGTTTTTCTTTCTTTTCTTGTTACAGAAAAATGCAGCAGAAGAAACAAAAAGAAGATGAGACGATTACCAGAAATCCATGGGCAGGTACACGAAGTCGTATTCAGAGAGACACGAGTCCAACCCCAACTGGGCTTTCCCATGGGAGTGGGAGGAGTTGAACGAAGATTATCTGCAGTCTCCAACTCTAAACATGAATGGCCGCTTTCCTCCGCCTTATCAGCCTTTGGTCTCCAAATCCACCTACACTACTCTTCTCTCGGAAACCCCACCAGAAGAGCCGTCTGTATGACCCCCTTAAATCTCGTTGGGAAAAACCTTTTTGAAATACCATTACTTTTCACCTCCATGCTCTTAATCTGGTTCTCTGCAGCAATGGTGCAGCTTGCGTAAGTAGGAAAATGTAGTGCTGGTCATGGCAACAGTGGAGGTGGAGGACAGTAGAAAACGTTGCATGGTCGTCGGTACTGATGGCCTGGAACTGGGTAAAATGGATGATAAAATAGAGGCCCAAAGGCCCCAAACGGTGGTAGCTGCGGTGGAAGAGTTGGAACCACCGTTGCCATCTTTGGTGGTGGTGGAGCTGGTGGATAGAACAGAGGAAGAGATGGGCTTTTCAGCTTGGGATTCTCAAGAGAAGAGGAGGAAGAAGGAGATGAGTTCGGCTTCAGCCCAGGCACGCTATATCCGCCATGAAGCCAAGAAAAGGGGTTTTGGCGGAAAGAGTACAAACATATGATGGTATCAATTTTTCGTGTTAACTAACTCGTCATTTGGTATGTTTCTATCTGGTTGATGACTTAGAGGCCGGAGTGAAGAATTTTTGCTGGATGAGAACTTTGATGTCGGGTTGATCAGGACGGGATAGGGGCAGATTAGATGCCGAATTGACTGGCTCGAGATGGGCAGGTTAGGTGCCGAACTAACTGGGTCGAGTTGGGCAGGTTAGGTGCCGAACTGACTGGGTCAAGCTGCATATTAGGTGATGAGTTGACAAGAGGTCCCTGCTGCCTATTAGGTGCCGAGCTGCCTATTAGGTGCTGAGATGACCAGAGTGTCGAAGGTGCCAAGCTGACTAGAGTGTCGAGCTGCCTATTAGGTGCTGAGCTGACCAAAGTGCTAAGCTTCCTATTAGGTGCCGAGCTGACTGGTGGCGAGCTGGATTGATTGTTGAGCTTCGTAATTCTTTAGAGACCTGCAAGAAATTAATGTTAGGGGACCCAGGGTGGCTAACCCGACGGGGTCGCTTTGATGATTAATTCAGTACTCTCATAGAAGACTGCGAGCTAAAAATCATAAAGTATGAGATCTAGAACATGCTTACTTGCCCCCCTTATGTCACTGGGGTTAGTGCCTTTATATAGGCATTATTTAGCATGGGCATCACGCACCGCATCCGAGATTTTCGAGAGGTCGTCTAAGTGGTCCGAGTTATTCGGAGGCAACCGCCATGCACATTGACCATCCTCCAGAACGTTCAGTACATGGGCCAACTTACAAGGATCGTGGAAGTGTTGGGATATGCATGCCGAATTTGTCGGCGAGCACGTCTCGCAGGTCGCCAGGTCGGCGCCTGTGCCAGGTCACAGGTCGGACACTATCAGTTTGGCTAAGGCAAGTTGTTGCCTAAGTGGTTCCGGGTGTCACCTAGTTGTTTCGGGATGCCATGTTGTCACAGGGGTAGTTCTACAACGGAAGAAACTCGTGCGACATCCAGGCCAAGGTAGGACAGGACAAGCCTTTGTGTGCTACCTAGGAGTTGCCTGATGAGATGGCTCCACCAAGGTCAATAACATTGGATCATGACCTCAAGTCGCATGGATGGGGCACTCGGCTGGCTCTGGCCGGTCCATGAGAGGCGTCTCTTATGTGCTAAAGGGGGATGACCATAATGAGAGGCGACTGGGTGCTGAAGAGGTGGCTGGGCACCGATGTGATGGGTCTCTTGTATGCCAATGGTGATGGGCACATGTGTGCCATGTTGAGAGATCAGTTTGGGCAAGGGGCTGGCGAGGTGAAGGGTCATGCTTGAGCCAGGCCCGCATGCCAAGCCTTCTTGAGTGTCGGTAGTGCAGTGCCGGTCCATGCACTGTCCCCATGAGCATGTGTACGCCCATGAGGAACTCTGGTAGCTATGCTAGCCAATAGGAGGGCCGCTCCGCTAGGGAAATTGGTCTAGAAATGCCAAGGTTAGGTACCCAAGGAGGTCGACCACCCCTCCTCAAAGAGTATGTTAAGCTTTTGGTGGTCTGTTTGAAGATGACATCATTTCTCCTAAAAATCTTACAGGCAAAAATGACGACGGTGTCCCTTAACGCAAATCTGCCAATCATAGTTTAGGCTAAGCCTGTGTCAGACTGTAATGTTACAATGTCATTAGAGGGCCAAATATGCCCTCATAAAGAAATTTGTAAAATATACAAAATACAAGGTTTTCTACTCTACCATCTACATTTATTTCTCCGTAGAATCCTCCATTCTTTTTTGTTCAACAAGGGTAGGCGAATCTGAACTCCAGTTACCGTTAAGAGGAGTCGGCTTCAATCAATAATCGATGATAACAGTCCAGTTTCTATCAGGGCAGAGTCCCAAATACTTGAGGTTTTTCTCCGATTGCAAGTGTTAACAGTCGCCGGTGATGACTGTTGGTCGCCGCCGGTTGGAAAGGGAGAGAGTGAGAGAATAAGTGAAGGCAGATGAGTCTCGAGCGGGAAGTAGGATGGAAGAAGCTAACGGCATAAAAGATAGACTCCGTTAATTCAGTTCGCACGTATTAAGCGAACGCACGAATCAAAAGACGCGTGACGCGTACTGCTACGCGAACGGTGCGCGTATATTGCGTGCCTGGACTGAAGCCGAACTCATTGCGCTAGGCGGCCCAACCAAAGTACATGTTAATCGGGAATTTTCCCTATATGTTATTATTCATGGTCCCACAATACAATACGATGAGATGTTCCTGTGAGATCAGTCCGAGGCGCGCTCAGTGAGGAGCAGATCAGGTCGCAATCTCACTTGGGTTTTTTGCTTGCTCTAAAACTCGTGCCACTGAGCTCCATTTGTTTGATCTCTGTCATTCTTGGTAAGGGAGGAAAACCGGAACAGGGGAAAAAAGGAAAAAGGAAGAAAGAAAAAAAGAAAAGAAAATGAAGGCGTTGGGGTGGTGGCTGATGTTAGTTGGTTCACTTCGACTGGCAGCAGTTTGGTTCGGATTTTTTGACATATGGGCTCTCCGACTTGCTGTCTTCTCCAACTCCACAAGTGAGCTTCTAGTTCTAACCATTTTTTTTTTTCCTTTTTCTTTTTCCTTCTGTCAGATCAGATTGTGCTTTCGATGATTTTCTTATGGTCTTAGTAGCAATAGCAATGTAGTATGAAATCCTCCGTATACAAGATAGAGTGACTTAACGATGAGTGAACGCAGTGGATCAACAAGCTTATTTTGGTCCGACTGTGGAGATGCTGCTTGCAGAACTCCTGAAAGATGTCTTTTGCTGCTGTATTTCTGATGATTTAACCTGTTTACCAACTTGTTATCATGGTTTTGATTCAATCTAAAGTTCACTTTCGCTCCTCATGCTCATGAATGATTCCTTATTTGTTAGCTCAAAATGATTTTATGTATGGCATATTCTTAGATATGATTTTATAAGTTCTACTAAATTGTGCAATAACCTACTTCTCTTTAACTAGTTGACAACATCTAATCATCAGAGTATAATGACGAATTGATCTTTTGAATTTCATTGTGAATAAAGTATCTTACCACAACGGATGAACTGCCTTGCGAACCATCTCATTGGAATACTGAGCATTAACAATTCTATGACAGTACTGCATCTATTATTCAAGACAGAAGAAAACATAATTTCAGTTTTGAAGCCAACTAAAGACTGCAAGGAGTTGAGGCATAGGACCAACATACTTGGTTCTAATTACTGGGTTTAGGGCTTCAATTGACTGCTTTAAAAGTCCCAAGAATATTAACGAATGGATTTAAAATCCGGGTTGATTAGTCTGATGGAAAAGATATGTGGTGCCTAATATGGGAAATGTTAAGAAAAATAAGTTAGGGTTTTTGGGAGCAAATCTAGAGCTGGAAGAAGAAATACAGTTTGGTGGACTACAAGAAGGAGAGAGATGGTTAAAGAGAAAATGTAGAATTGGCTTATGACGTGTAGAGAGAACCAGCATCAAGAAGAGAAAAGGTTTAGGGGCAAGAAAGGGGAAGTATCTTTAGAGAAGTAAGATAACATGGTTGTATCTCTGTTAAATCTATGTTTCTCAAGCTGTTTAGTTCAGGTCAGGAGAATTTCCCTGCCAGGCAGATTTGGAATTCAACTAGCCCCTCTAAGGTTAATTTTCTGGTTTGGGCAATGGTTCTTGATAAATGTCTGACTAGAGTTAATCTGGAAAGACGTGGTATTCAGATTCCGGATCTTTTGTGTGGCTTGTGTGGTACTCTTGCAGAAAGTACTGAGCACTTGTGTTTCCATTGCCCAATTTCTTCTTATGTCTGGGGGCACTTTCTTAAGGCCTTGGAAAGTAATTGAGTAATGCCAAATTCAGTGAAGGAGCTGTTGAACTGTTGGAGTATTGAGGGCCGCAGCAAGAAAGGAAAGCTGTTTTGGAACACCATTCCGGCAGCTGTGCTTTGGTCCATTTGGACTGAGAGAAATAACAGAATTTTCTGTTGTAAAGCTAAAAGCCCAGATGAAATAGTGCAGAGAGCTGTGGGCAAGTTATTTTCTTGGGTGTCAGTAACGGAGGAATTTAAACATCAGAATTTGCATCTTTTGTTTTGTTCTCAGTCTTGGATGAGATTGTAGTCTGATGTGGACCCAGGCAGCCTTTATGGCCTGGGCTTTGTTGTAATGTTTTTTGATGAATAAATTACCTTACCTTTTACAAGAAAAAATAAAAAATAAAAAGCAACTAAGAAAACTAAAATCTGATCCATTCTTTGCTGCTGAAAGGCTGCAATATATCAGCTTATATAGACCTCGACCACGATATTACTAACAAGTAAACTTCTTAAATTAATTACATAAAAGACTTCTCATTTCCTTGTCCTCATTGAAGTGTATCATTGACAACTCACCTCCACGTTGTGATGGCATCATGAACAAGTCACCTATTTGACTTTTTGACTCCATTTACTATATAAATACTACTAGTCTATAACCATCTTTAGTATAAAGGTGAAAATAATAGCCCAAACCAGATATGACACATCCAACTATGGCCCATATAACCATATCAGATACAATATTCTAAAATGAAAATGAAACTTAATTTGCATTCTCTGAAAATCTCCAAGAATGAGACCACAAGTACCTGCTTCATTTGCAATGTCAGATTATATGTTACCTGCTTCATTTTTCCTTCAAACATAAAATGCAAGAGAGGTTGGACAAGATCGTTCCATGCTTACTAAAAGTTAGGCATCAATCATGGTTCTGCTTTATTTTACTTGAACATCTTTTTCTTTGGAAAAAGGTGAACTTACAACTTATAAATTTCATTTCTAGTGGTGGATTAGGATTGCGTGTTGCCATCATGATTGCTTCAGGTTTGTTTTATCTCATTCATGGTCTGCTAACTCACATCTTGCACAATGGATTTCTTTTCTTATTTGGAAGGGGAAATTGAGAAAGCTTTAACCTTCATTTGTAATTATGCTAGTTCCATAATGTAGTTTCATGTTTTGTCTTTTTCTTTCTCTTTTCTTCTTCTTCTTTTTTTTTTTCCATGGGTTTTTATTATGTAGGTATTCTAACGTATTTATGAGGTTCATATTCTGATGGAGAATCTTGCCTTTATGTAGTGACTGAAGTTCATGGAAGGACATTTGGAGTTTGGACACTTCTGACATGCACCCTTTGCTATCTTTGTGCATTTAACCTCGAAAACAAGCCACTCTATATAGCTACCTTTCTATCATTCATCTATGCCTTTGGTCATTTCTTGAGTGAATACCTAATATATCATACAATGGTCATTGGCAATCTGACAACTGTTGGAATCTTTGCAGGTATCAGTCTTCCTATTATAACTCAGTTGTTACCCCTTAATTCCTTGGTCATGGATATCTGTGTAATTGGTTTCTTCTTTTGTGAAGCATAGCTTTCCTGTATCCTGTGCAATGATTATATTAACAGCATTGCGTGAATACACGGTAGATATTTGTGGTTGCTGGTGCAATGAATGTAAAATAGCAAGGAGTAACCAGTGTTACTGTGATATGTGATGCAGGTGCAAGTATTCTGGTGTCCAACAAATCAACCTCCAAAAATCATTGTGCTTGGTCACAGCACAATGATTTAGTTAAAGCAAAGGAAAATAAGAAAGTTAAATTGTGGAATCTACATTGGATGTTTCCTTTCTTGTGATATCTTGTTTATGAATGCTAATTGCCAAGGTTTTATGTTGATTTCAGTTTGGAACATTGTTGAAATGCTACAAAAAGTGTCATGCGAAGTAACAAGTGTTGGGCAAAATTCTACGACAGTAGGAATTATTAAAAGGAAGAGTCAATGCAAATTTTGGTATAGAACACCTAACGGCCCTTATATTACATTGATAGGTAATTAGTTGGTTTGGAGATGGCATCGAGGACCGTTATATTCCACTGATCTCATTAGAGAGGTCATCCTATTTAGATGGATCTAAAAATTGGTCAACTCCTGAGTTGATAATTTGGGAAGAATGGGGATATTTTTTCTTTATTAGGGGTTCTTCTTTATGGAATAGTCTTCCCTTAGTGTTTTTTCCTTTTTTTTTTTTTCCTTATGTCTACTACTTTTGATTGTGTACTTGGGATTCATCTATAGCACCAGTTAAAAGAACTGATCTGTCCGAGGAATTAGGAGCAGGCCAAACGGGACATGGGTTGAAGTAGTAAGAAATGATTTAAGGGCCCATAAACTTAACAATGGATATGGCACTGAACAATGTGGAATGGCATAACAGGATTCACGTTGCTGACCCCTTGTAGTTGGGACATGTCTTAGTTGAGTTGAGATACCTGGTTGGGCCTAGTTTACCTCCTTTTCTGTTATGTTGTTGGGTCTTGCCTGCTGAGATACATAAGATTGATTTTTTGTACTTCTAAATCTTTTTTTCACTGCTAATGGATTCTTAGCTCTTGTGATATTTCCACTGTAAAAAATGATTAAGAATCGAACATGTTGCCCATCCCTGGCTCTTCAGCCTAATTAATAGTGGTGGGACAAAAGATATCAGAGTGAATAATCTGCCTGGGGGTTGTTTTGTGAAGTTTTTTTTTTCTTTTTTTTTTTTATCTCAAAAATTTCCTTCAATCTTTGTCATTATTCTTAATATGCCAAACAAGTTTGCTAGTCCGGTGATAGTAAGGAGATTTTTGTGATTTGAGAACTTTCCATGAAAGCTCCATGTTTTTCTGCTTCACTCTGTCATCATGTGGTAACCTTTTTTTTGTTTTTTTAATAAATCATCATGTGGTAACCTTCACCCAATATCCCTCTGGTTGGGTCTAAGAAATCTCACTTCTAGGAGCCCTTTTCTGTTGAAGTATGGTTGATTTTATTGGTAGAGAAAATCTACCATATTGTTTGGTCACATGTGGAGAGGACCATTTAAAGCACCAGTTAGAAGTGATCTATTGCAAGTTGAAGGGTCTAGACGATCGAGGATCAGGCCAAAAATGATTTGTTGAAGTAGTGAGAAATGACTTGGGGACCTATAATTTAACAATGGTTATGACACTGAACAGGAGTCATGGAGCTGATCCCATAGTTGGGACAAGGCTTGGTTGAGTTGCAAATCTTACACATGGCGATTGATTGGCCACAATTGATCTGTATACTCCTTTAGAATAAACTCTCGTTTTCCTCTTTCATCCATTTCATGTTCTACTGGCTTCTCTCTCTTCTAAAATCAACTTCCCTAGTTCTCTTCATTTAGCCTAGGTTGATAGCCACTGCAAGTTTCAGTGCATGAAGTAATGGCAATGAGCCAAGTCAACAGGTGGTCTATTTCTCCTTTTCTAGGGACTGTTCTTTATGAACCTTTCTTTCTTTCTTTCCTCATGGATTGCTTGAACTATCATCTCTTGTTTCCTCTCTTAGGTTATTCTGAAATCAGATCTTCAACCTCAAGTTTGCAGTGCAACAAGATAATGTATTTGAATTATGTGATATAATATTCTTTGTCATCATCAATAAAGTTACACTGTTAATATAAAAAATTATAATTGAATTATGGGTTCAAATCCAGGGAATTATTTTTCATATGTGAATCTAAAAAAGAAATCAAGTCATACAATGGAACCTAGGAGTAGCTCCAAATCTCCAGTCCTCATCGTCATCGTCGACATCATCATCAAGCCTTCTCCCAACTATATAAGCATCAGCTGCATCAATCCTGTTTCACCATTCTGTTTGTTTAATGCCATATCCATTGTTAAATTATTAGTACTTAAATCATTTTTTACTACTTCGGCCCATGTCCTTTTAGTTTTACCCCTACCCCTTCTAGACCCTTCAACTTGCAATAGATCACTTCTTGTGGGTGCTGTCAAAATCAGGATTCATAATCATGAGAGTTGGGGAAAAATTATAGTGCCGGATACCAACCTAACACAACCCTCCTTTATCTGAGCTCGGGACCATCTGTGTAGGACAAGCTCACACTGGTGGAGTTTAGGAGTAGATCAAAAAGGTGATAAAATTAGAGAGTTGATTGAGATGGTTTGGTCATGTGAATGGAAGACCTTTTATAGCTGGCACCTGTTAGAAAAAGTAATCTATTTCCAGTTGAAGGGACTAGAAGAGCTAGGGACGACTGAAAAGGACCTGAATAGAAGTAATAAGAATTATTTAAGCACCCATAATTTAATGGGTATGGCACTGAACAAAACAGGATTCGTGTAGTGAACCCCATATAGTTGGGACTTAAATGGTGATGGGTAAATCTGGAAAAGAAACTGTTGTTATCCATCTTCTGTGGAGGAACTATTTCTTAAAGCCTTTTAAATTGTGCTAAGCCTAAGTACAGGATGGGAGGACTTTTTCCCTTTTATTACCCCCTATTTGGGGGTAAGAGAAAGAAAGGGACATGCTAGTTCTTATCTTTAGAGTCCATTACTCTTTGTTTATCTGAAGTTATTGGTTTCTTTTCTTCTTTTCTTTTATTTGCTGCCTTTCTAGGTTAGAACTGCATTCCCACTTAGAGGTTTCTCCTGGCTAAGACTGTTGGGATTCACATACGAGTAGTGTATGAAGAGAGTCCCACATTGGAAAAGTACGAGAGGTGCAAGGGACTTACAAGAGTGGCCCATAACCCAATAGCTTAAACTTCTGGGTTGTATGTGGTGTCCCTCTCTTGTGTGCAAGTCTTATGTGCGTGTATGTGTATGGGCCCCTGGTTTTGATGACTCCTCTCAATGCACAACAGACTGTTCTCTTTTACTCAATGGATCTGTTAATTGAGCATGTCCTGAAACTACCTTTTTTCTATTACAGTTCAATATTTATGATTTATCTTTTCCTTTTCTTTTCTTACTTTTATCCAAGATTAGGTCAAGCTTTCTGCTTAATGCCTTGGATAAGTGTGTATAAATGGTATGCATATATTTTATCTTTGATTATTTGAATTGATCATGGTCAGGGACCTCAATTATATGGATGTTGTTGCAGTGGAACGCTCATCAACCTCAAGCCACCTTGAAGACAGAGTGAAACCTTTGTTGCCTATTCTTCAAGATGCAAGAGGATTTGGATTTACTCAATTGCTATCATTTCTTTTTTGCTATTTGATTTGCAGTTCATGCTCAAACAAACAAAAAATGTTTTGGTTTGTTAATTTAATTATGATGGTTAGTATGAACAGCAATGGGCCGTTGGTGAGTCTCTTTTTGGATAGAAAGCTGTTGGTGATCTTATTTTTTCAGGCAAGGACACAAGTCTCCTTAAAGCTTTCAACTTACGGAGACATAATTGGTTTAAGTATCAGCTTGGGAGAGAAAACTCAAGCATTTAATACATAATCATGTAACTGGATGGTTTGATGTCCATCCATTGCATAACCGGAAATTTGGCACCACTTTAGACAATGAATTGGCTCTATCAGATTCAGATTCAGATTCCATTCATTGCAAAACCATGTTATTTCATTTTCATGATTTCGAATGGGAAAATTCCACTTTAGTACTCTGAACTTTGGGGGTAGTTTCAAGTTGGTACCTGAACTTTCAAACGTGTCACTGCAGTACCTAAACTTTCAAAAAGTATCAAGTTAGCCCCTGCCGTTAACCGACTTCCAGTTATCTGTTGAAACTGTCAAAATTACCCTTCAAAAGAAGATACTGTTCATTGTCTTCTACCTTGAGACTGAACCGGTTAAGGTGTTTGAGATTCTAGATTAATGAAATCATTGTCTTCTACCTTCAGATCTGAAACGCATTCTTGTCTAGTTATTTCTTTGCTTTCAGTTATTGTTTCTCTCTATCATATTTTATGTTTTTTTCTTTTTTTTTTCCTTTGAAAATAATCAGTTCAATCTCAAGGTAGAAGATAATGAACAGTGTCTTCTTTTGAATGGTAGTTTTGATATTTTCAACAGATAACTAACGGTTGGGTAACGGCAGGGATGAACTTGATACTTTTTGAAAGTTCTGATACTAACTTGACACCACCTGCAAAATTCAGAATACTAAATGAAGTTTCCCCATTTCAAATATATAAAGAGTTGAACCTGTTGCACCTGCTGAGTTTTTTTTTTTTTTTTCGATATTATATCTATAAACTATGTAAACAGATCCTTTAATGGGCTGCCATGAATAAACTGGCATATAATGCTTGTGAATGCTTATGTAACGATAGCAGCCTCACTGCTCCTTGTACTAGTTCTCCAATATCTTGACGGAGCTTAGGAAAAAAATTACCTTGGTTTTGCATAAATCCATCTTTTTAATCTGCTTAGTGTTGCATGAGCTACCAAGCCTACCATCTCTTATCAGACTTCAAACGTGAAACGCCCATTTAATACCGTAATGCTAAGATTCATCGGTCCCACTGTTGTGCTGTTAATTTGACGGTTTGGGCCAGGTCAGGGTACATTCGGTGAGTTGGGATCTGGATTCAAATTGGTTTTTTAGTTGAGGAGATCCGATTATAATTGATGTCTATTTTTTTTTTCAATATGTAAATCGGTTTATTTACTTGTCAATTATAGTTGATGTCTATTTCTTTTTATTTGTTCAATATGTAAATTGAGGGTTTCGATCAGATAGGTCCCAAATCCATAACCCTCCCCCTCCGTGGGTAGATGGAATTTGATATTGTAGAGGCTTTGTAGAGAGAGTTTCAGATCTTGGATCTGAGATCCAAGTGAGGTCTTGTAGGGAGGGAGTCTCTGGAGTTTAACTTTAAGGAGGTTTTCCTTTTTGTAAAGTTCCTTCTTGAGTTTTTTATAAAGCAGTTTGAGTCACACCATTTGGACTGGTTAGGGTTTATTCAATTGTATTACTGGTAATATGTGATGATTAGTTGTTTGGTATTGTCTTAGGTTGCAATCATAATGAGCTTTAATCAAATAGTTTGGGCTTAAATTTGATTAGGCTCAAATCGAATTTGATCTAATCGAGTTTGAATCAAGTTTGAATTTTGGGGTAAGCTCTATAAATTGTTTGAACTTGACTGATAAAAAGTTTGATTCAAAAACTTGCGAGTTTGGTTCAATTAACACATACATACTATTGGGATCGTGTTTTATTTTACAACCACTAGATTAATTTTAATCTAACGATTGGTGTGGTCTTTCTTTAGGTTAAAGAGGTTTTATATATAAAAGCTTTCTTTTGTATGTAAGGTTAAGGTTTTTTGGTAGAAAAGGTGCGAGAGAAGAATACAGAGTGTTCTTGGTGTGAGAGTGGGTTTTTTCTCTTGTTTTTGTTCTTCGGGTTGAGAGGAAAGGGAGAATGGGTGTACAAGGGTTAGTGTTGGTTTGGGCTGTAAGCCGCAAGGTACTTGTATTGTTCTCAGTTTTCTTTCATAGTGAAGAATAGATTTCGTTTCTCCCATGGACGTAAGCAGTAAGGCCGAACCACGTAAATCTTTGTGTCCTTGTGGTGCTTGTTTTATTTGTCTTTGCTTGGATTTTATCTTTTTTGCTTATATTAGATTTCTCATGGTTGCTATTTCAAACACCTTGTAATTTTATATTGTGAGTGGTTGTTGTGAGGCCCCAACAAAGTGGTATCAGAGCTCCCAGGTTAGCGTTTACAAGGTGTTTGTAAAATTGCTTGAGAGATAATGGCTACAAAAGGTACATGCTCTCAATTCCATATTGAGAAGTTTGATGGGAATGTCAATTTTACCCTATGGCAAAGAAGGATAAAGGACATCCTGATTCAACAAGGCTTGGCTAGAGCATTGAAGGAAAAGAATGGGAAGTTAGAAGACATGAAGGATGTTGATTTGGAGGACATTCAGTCAAGGTGTTAGTACGATTTGATTGCTCTTTGCTGATAACGTTATGGAGGAAGATTTTGCACCATAATTGTGGGATAAATTGGAGAAGCTTTATTTGGAAAAAGCTTAACTACAAAGCTATATATGAAGCAACAATTGTACGAGTTGAAAATGGAAGAAGGTGGGAATCCCCTGAAACATCTAAATGTGTTCAATAGTATCTTAGATCAACTAGGTAAAGTTGATGTGAAGGTGGAGGAAGAAGATAAGGCCCTTTTGCTTCTTACCTCACTTCCTGATTCTTATGAAAATTTGGTGACAACATCGCTGTATAAGAAAGATACAATGAAGATGGAAGGAGTTACTACATCTCTTCTATCTAATAAGGTTAGGAGGAAGCCCAAGTATGAGAATGGGCAAAACTTTGCGTTGGTCACTGTGGGAGCGAATCGGAAAGGAAGGTCGTCTAACAACAGATTTGAGAGCAGTAGGTCTAAATCCAAGGCCAAGGAAAATGGAAAAATATGGTGTTACAGATGCAAGGAATTTGGCCACATGAAGAGAGATTGTCCTGCATGAAAAAGGAGTGGGGATGAACTCGGAAGCGTGGCAGTTGCATTTGATGATGATGGAGACGTTTTCACAGTCTTTGAAGGTATGTGTAATTTTTCTCCAAATGAGTGGGTTTTAGATTCTGGATGTTTTATGCATATTTGCTCCATGAAAGAATATTTTGACATGTTTCAAGAGAGGAAGATAGGTGCTCGGACAATGAAAATCAAAATGTTTGATGGAGTAGTTTGCACTTTGGGTGGTGTGGCATATGTCCAAAAAATGTGTAGGAATGTAATATCACTTAGCTGATTATACTCCAAGGGATGCAAGACTTTTGCTATAGGTGGAGCCATGAAAATCACACGTGGCAGTATGGTCTTGATGAAGGGAGAAAAATGCAAGGGTTTGTAGCATCTGGTTGGGAGTAAAGTGGTTCTTAAGACCTCGATAGAATGTTCGAAACAAAATGCACAAGGTAGTGTGACCACACGGGGGGTCTCTTTTGTGGATAAAATGGAAACAAGTGTTGCAAGTTTCCAAGGTATAGATGATAGTGAAAGGAAGATTCCTGCTGGAAGAGATGAAGGAATGAGGTCCCTCTCTAAAGTTAATTAGGATTATTTGCTTGGGTATAGTTACATAGGTACATTGGCTGTCTTGTTTGAGTTAGGTAGAGTCAGGACTTGATGATTCAAGTTATGTGTAACTGGTGATGTTTTACAAGGCCAATGGAAGTTTGCGGTATTTGCAAACAGGTAGAGGCACAAATAATATATCTTTAGGGTGGTTCAAAAATAAGCCAAGGTGGAGATTGTTGGGATTGTGTCTTATTTTACAACAGTTGGATTAATTTTAATCTAACGGTTGGTGTGGTTCTTCTTTAAGTTAAAGAGATTTTACATATAAAAGCTTTATTTTGTATGTAGGGTTAAGGTTTTTTGGGAGGAAATGAGTGAAAAAATATATAGTGCTCTTGGTGTGAGAGTGGGTTATTTATCTTATTTTTGTTCTTCAGGTTGAGAGGAAAGAGATAACGAGTGTACAAGGGTAAGGGTTGGTTTGGACTGTAAGGCGCAAGGTACTTGCATTGTTCTCAGTTCATAGTGTACAAGGGTAAGGGTTGGTTTGGACTGTAAGTTCATAGTGAAAAACAAATTTCATTTCTCCTGTGGACATAGGCAGTAAGGTTGAACCACATAAATCTTTATGTCTTTGTGGTACTTGTTTTATTTGTCTTTACTTGGATTTTGTCTTTTTTTATTTCTATTAAATTTCTCATGATTGCTATTTCAAGTACCTTACTATTTTATACTATGAGTGGTTGTTGTGAGGCCCCAACACATACTACATGCATATATACATATGCATACCCATACATATATACACAAATATTATAGAATATAAAAATATATTATATAAGTATATAACATAAGAATATACTATATATTATAAAAAATTATAAAAAGTAAATTACTTTTTAAGCTTTCAAGCTAATCAGCCTTGAACTTAAAAATAATTTAATCAAATCAAACCAAGGCATATCAAATTTGCAGTTCGGCTCAATGGCACCCCTAATCTTATACCTCAACCTTGATATAGGTGGGATTCAATCCCATGTTTCCATTACAAGCAGCCAAAAACCATACCAGTGAGCCAATTCATATTTGATGATATGAGGCTATGTTTGGTTTGAAGGAAAAGATAGGGAAAGGAATGAAAAGATAAGGAACGTTATACAAGATTCCTAAAGATTTTCTAATTCTACCTTTTCCTTCAGACCAAACACAACCTAACTAAATTAGACTGACGTATCCCTGTAATACGCTACTTTAGACATATAAATTGTACTTAATTTATGTAAGCAGTCGGTTCGGATCATAATTGGTTTTGAAACTACCAAAACCAGACTCTATGTCGGGTTCTACCCGATTAATAGTTCAACAATATATGAACCGCCGAGTTTGACTTGATTATTTTACACGCCATTTCTATAATTTCATTGGAGCCTTTTTTTCCTACTGTCAGATTGGGATCTACTTAATATGTTGGTTTGATTTGATACCAATTATATGTGCTTCTTAATATGGACTTTAATAAACTAAGTTGATTTCCTTTAATTTGTTAGCTGATATTTACAGTGCGATAGGCTTTGATTAGTTAAACTTTGCATCCAACGGATGAAAAAAGCTGTGTAGTGTTGCGATTTGTTTTAGAGATTGAAATCAAGGATTCCTTAAAAAAGTTTCTATAATATATAGGCGAGAGGGAGAGAGAGAGAGAGAGAGAGAGGCAGATCGCAGGAGAGCGTTTCGAGAAGTCAGAGAAGAGAAATGGCGACGGCTATGATGAGATCTGGTCTTCAAGCAGCACTTCGCAGAGGTGGACGCACCGTTCCTCCTAAGAGGGGTTTCGCTTCCTCTGCTCATCATGATGACGCCTGTAAGCTATTTATTTTTCTAATTGTTTTACTTGATCCTTTTAAACTGTGAAAAGGTTCAAATTCATTGTAACGTGGTTGATTTTGTTTCTCGATAAAATGCCCATTCCATCTGATGGATTAAGGTTTTATTTCATTTACAGGATTGTTTATGTTGTCAGTTAGATTTGAATATTATGTGCATTTCTGATTTTAGGTTATTCTTTTTGCTCGCATATGCGATTGAATAAGTTTCTTATGGATGGTTTTGTTTATCAAGTGGATCAATATATACCGAAATTCCTTGATATCTTTACTAGACTGTGGTGTTTGTAGCTTTGCACTTGATTTGTCTACTATATGTAACTCGATGATTCAATTCAAGAATTATGTTTTCGTTTGTCAGATGAGACGGCAAAATGGGAAAAGATAACATATGCCGGCATTGTCACGTGCACTATTTTGTCGATTTACAACCTTTCAAAGGGTCATCCACACCACGAAGAGCCCCCTGTAAGTTTCTATTCTCATGTTTCAATTGGCTTAACGTTTGTGTCCACGGAGCTTTGTCCCTAGGCGCCTGTTTTCTAGCAGTATGTTGTACCAAAATGGATACCGGATGATGTCTTTCTTTCCTTTCCTTGTTTCCTTATTTATTTTTCTATTTTGAGTATTCTGATTGGTTAAGGTTTCTCATTCTTTTGTTTTCTCTATTTATATACGCAGCCATACTCGTATTTGCACATTCGTAACAAGGAATTCCCATGGGGTATGGTTCATTCAATCCATAGTTCAAGGTCTTGTAATTTTTTGCCAGTTGCTGATCTCAATGCTATTCTGGAGTTATTGGATGTGATTCTTGCTATTGTGGTTATTCTGTCATCCTTTAACTCATCAATTAATTGCAGAATATAAGAAATCCATAATATGCAAAAAATTATTTCTGTATGGTTGTTCTTGATGGTTTGACTTATTAATATATCTGTAGTATTCTTTTCTATCATTTTTATGTTAATACCATTGTTTTGATGTGGGATATCAGAACCATATTCATTGATTTTGTGATTCTGTAATTTAGTCACACTTCATTCTATTTCAAGGTTAGGGACGGAAGGTTAGCTGCATTATTTTGTGATTTGAGTTTGACAGTTTAGCGTTCATTTAACATAAGAAGTCAGGGATTGCTCACCCCTTTTCTTCGAGTTGGATGGCTTGGAATGAGCCAGAAATAGTTGGCAGAAGACTTGGTCATGAAGTAGGTTTTGGATGACCACTCTCTTGATGGGTATTTAAATGAAAGATATTGTATGGTTTTAATATGAAAATCCTAATAGAACTTTGCAATTTTGTACAGTAATAACTTTATTGACCCATATTTCTGAAGCCAAATATGAGCCTCTATTTTTTTTTATTCTGTTCTGTAACATATAGAACATTATTTTCACGTTCATTCCTAAAGCATTAACTTTTATTGGAATGAGGCTTGTGATCATAAAACCTCATGGTTATGGTGGCAAGGCGACTAAAAATGATAATATAGCCTTGGGTAAATGGTTTTGGTGATTTGCCTATGGATTTTAGACACGTATTGTACAAGGGACTCGAAGTGGGACCAGGGGAAGTAATCTCTTCGTATGGATGTGTGGTGAGGAGAGGAGTTGAGAAATATTACCGATAGTTTTTTAGCTGACCCCATATAGTTGGGTAAGGCTTAGTTGATGATGGCGATAAGGTATTAGATATTAAGTGGGTGATAGCTCAAGGGTTAGATACTTGTTGGGATTTTCCCATCCTTGTTTTTGGTAAAATACTTGTGGCTGAATATTATGAGGTGAAAAACTAGGTCACCATCTGGAATCTACATTTTAGAAGAAATTTGAATGACTGGGAAATTGGATCCATGGCTGATCTCTTGCAGAAAATTCAGAATTTGAAGCCTTGCCTAACTAAGGAGATAGTAGACTGGGCTTTGACAGGTTAGGATGAACTCACCAGAAGAAAACGCTTTACCTAGCTCAACTATTAGGTAATTTATTTTCCTAGCTTGGACAGCAGCACTATAATTGTCTAGCAGCAGATAATCTTAGCAGGATGGAGATAGTAGATAACAATGATTATGTGCTATGGTCTGCAACTCTGCTTATCTGGCCTTGGCCAACCATCCATTCTGGCACTGCCAATGTTTTAACAAGCTGTGAGTGAAGTTGTTAGGGATTTTTATGGTGAAAGTATGCTTCCTAGATTTAGTTAAAACCTTCTTCTATGGCTGGTATCTGATTATCTGAAGGGGATGAGCAAAAGAGGTGTAGTTGTAATCTTTGGGGCCATGTGTGAAAGAAATGCACCCATCTTGAATCTAAAATCAATTCTGATCAGCATTTTCAAACTTTCTACTAGTGAGTGACTAGTCAACCAACTGACTACAAGTATGGATCAACAACTATAGATTTTCCCATCCTTTGAGAGCACCCATAAGAAGAAGTGATCTGTTGTAAGTTGAAGTGCTTGCTGATAATTTAACAATGGATTAAACAGAATGGAATGGTGGAAGAGGATTCATGTAGCTGACCCTATATAATTGGGGTAAGGGCCGTAAGGCTTGGATGATGATGGTAAGGATTCATGGAGCCTTCAAATCAGTAGTATACTGGTATGGGTTTGCCACAAAGGGGGCTGAAATAGTCAAGGTTGCATTCTTTCTGTAGAAAACAATGATTGTAACTCCCTATCCTAGGATAGGCTCTTAACTCTTTTATGTTTGCAAAACAAACACTGTAAACTAAATGTTCTATGTTATACTTTTCTTGCATGGTTGTAGTCTAATTAACTTATTTATGGGATTGCATCAATATCTTAAATATTGAACATAATTTTTTTCGTCATCTAGTCTGTGCCTAGGCGGTGATTAGTCATTGTATCGGCTAGAAAGGTAGGCATCACTGTCATGCTTCTGTGTTGGAGTTTTGATATCGGTTGATAATGTATGACTGAATTGTTAAACTGACTATAGGGTAATTTTAACATTTCTTGGTTGTGTGAACTATAATGCAGGTCCGGATGGCCTTTTTGAGACGAAACATACCGACCATTGACATCCAATCTTTAGTGGTTGTTTTTGGACATTAATGTTCATTTAGCAATCTCCCTAGACTCCTGTGGCAAGTTGCTTTCCGTGTTTATCTTTTGCAGCATAATAAAAATTGATTAATTGCATCGGCTCGATTCTGTTTGTGTTCCTCTACTGAATTTTTTGAGAGTGGTTTTCCATCGTGTTCATTAAAAGCTTAATTGTGTTCTGATCGGGAAAAAAAAACTTGATTGTGGTTGCTTGTGTTGTATGCGCTTGCATGTCTATATATATATATGTATGTTTAAATCTGGAATGTGTCATCATTTGGCTTTACTATAACAAAGCTTCGCAATCACCTTGAATAGTGAGATGGCTCACATATTTTTTGATTGCATATAGAAGCCATTCCTTTATAGCTATATATACACTACCCCTGCATGTTGAGCTGATTTTGCATGACACCAACTGGAACCACCCACATAGAAGCCTCCACGATCATTCCTTCAAAAACTGCCATCGTTATTTGCTTTTAACCACTCGAGTTTCGGCGGACATCACAAAAAGTTGTCATCTTCTGCATTACTGTTCATCTTAAGTCCATCCTGTAGAGTGTAGGCCAAACGGGATTTCCTACTCACTTTTCTACCCTCCGTGAATTGCAGCCACACATCTCTAGGAAATCTGGGTTCCCTGTGGAGTGTGGACCAAAAAGATGTTAAGAGAAGGATTATCATTTTACACTATTAAAAATATTATGGCAAAGGCTAGAAAGGTGAAAAAAAATCAGATTTTGAATTTCAGCACTGATGTTATTAGTTCTCATCGTTATCATTCCCCCTTAACCATGCTCGCAGTGCATGGTTGCATTTAAAAAAGAGCATGCCAGATAGTTTCTTTGCCCTCTTCCTCTGATAGAGTTCGTATCTGCTAGACCCTCCAATAAAAAAGAACCACACCACTCAATCAAAGAAAATTCAAATTTAACAGTGACTAGAGATTTTACGGTTAGGGCGTAAAAAAATATTTTAATTTCCGTTTATTTCTTTTTTTGAGTTACATGAATTGATGGGAGAAAGAAACGATGTGATCTTGTTCTCTCTACCCAAAACTAAAACCATTTTCAAAACATGGTGGGCAAAACAAAGTTTGTTGGGTGAAAATTCCAGTGATACAATCGAGGCTGAAATTACAACTGATTCTATTCGTTAATATGATTGTTTGTTCTTTATCAACCAAAAATTACAGTGTTATAATGTGTGGGGTAATAAAGTAATTGCCATCTGTTTTATTTTGACCAAAAAAAGTAAGTTGGGGTGTTAATGGAATTTGAAAATTTGAGATTTGACATAATTGAATTGAATTTGGATAATTTGAATATCTAATAAGTTGAATTAAGATATCCTATTCATGTTGAATAGTTAATTGGATTCGATTTTGGATATGACCTGATTTGATTTGATAAATATTTGAATTTGATTGATAATTTAATTCTTATATATAAATATATAAAATATATAAATGTTTTATATAATTTATATACTAATTAAATTATATATTTATATATTTTATATAAATAAAATATTTATTTTATATAAATAAAATATTTATTTTATATATTTATTAATTACCTACAATAATTAATTGGTCGAATTTGAATCAAATCAAATATTTGAATATTTGACTGAATTCAAATACTAATATTCAATATCTGTTGGAAATAGAATCAAATTTGGATATCAGTTTCAAATTTAGATATTGCCTTAATTGGTTCGAATTCGATATGTTTACACCTCTAACTGAATGGGCTAACTTAGAAGTATGGAGCCCGAATTTGTTGCACATAGTTGCTTTAAAGTCAGTAAAAGTCTCTATGGGCATTGTAACAACTTAGACTATGTTTGGTTGCATAGGTTTCCTTACCTTTTCCTCCAAACCAAACAAAGCCTTAAGGAAAGGGTAAGTTGATGAAATCTTGCTGTACTTTATGCAGTATACTATATTCCAATTTACTATTGTGGAATGGTTGCATGTACACTCCTCCATTATCTCCAATCAGGGGAAGTTGGTCAATGAAATTTTGATTTCCATTGATTAAGAAACCCACATTCTTTATCCAAATTTATATGAGGACCAGAGAAAGTTTATTTTCTCAGGTATTTCCATCTCCTAGGTGGGTAAATAACTTTTCCACCAAGTGAGAAAGTTGCCAATATTTGAATGGGACAAAAATGTCTTTTTTAATATTAAAATTTTATGGTTAAAATGGTCATTTCCTTATTTATATGGTAAATAAAAGAACATGAGTAAATACACTTAACCGAGTAAAAAACACTTATCTGAGTAAGTGCATTCACTTAAGTAAATAACTTACCAAAATGCGAACAAAATCTTAATGTCGTAATCTCAACATTTTTAAATATCAAGATTGCCCTTAAATGAAAAGTTGGAAGCCATGTCAACATAATTGGCATCAAAGGGAAGGGCAAAATTGAAAGACAAGTTATCATTCAAATGGTCAAAATTAGTTATTTGGATTAGTTTGCCACTTAGCCCAGCTCGATGAAGAGGGTAGATGCAATGATATATGAAGTTCAAAGGGATGATAGTATAGAGCACTAGAGCGGTGTACTGAGTTGAGGGTAAAAAAGTATAGTGTTCAACAATTTACCAAAATAATAATGGGGTTTTTATTGTTCAAACACATACAAGCAACATAAGGGGTTCAGGGAGAAATCTTTTGTATGCTCCATTCTCACCGTGTATTGAGTGAGAATATCAACGTGTCTTTCATCTCCAATTCTCCATCTCCCATCTCCTGATTTGATATTACTGCTGTCAGTGAACTGAATATTGGTCCAAACCGACCCCATAAGAATTCTTACTAGATGGATAACCATTGGTCTAATTTAATGTCTCGATCATCCAACCTATTTAAATTGATTTTAATTTAGATTGGATGTAATCTAAATATGATTCATTGACACTTGTATTATAAGGGGTTTTTGTTGTTCAATTTACTCATACAATTCTTAGTTTCACCTTGAAATGAATCCTGGCCGTAAATCAATGTCAAATCTACGGATAGGATGCGACAGAATGCGATTTATTAAAGGATTACTAATATACCAGAAGGGCCATAATTTCAGATATATGAGGTGGAGTGCATTTTATTTATCCCTTTTATCTTTTGTAAATGAACTGAATATTCTTTCAATTCCACTAATCCAATATAAATCCATTACATGTGGATCCAAATAATTGATTTTGATCCGGACGAGTCGAACCCAAGCCCAATCCATTATCGGAGGACCTCGATGATTCGTAAAGGTGACAAGGACCCGAGATTTATCTAGAAGCACTTAATAAGAAGGAAAGGTTAGAAAGAAAAATGAGAAAAAGGGTTTTGTTTTCATTGTTTCCAAGCACAAAACAGAAGTCCTGGATTCCCAGAAAATGGGATTTGTAATCCACAGTCGGTGATCGGGAGTCGGAAGTCGGAAGTCGGAACCTATATATTCTTTGCTTCTCTTCTCTTCGCAAAAAGAAAAGAAGCGGTGGCGGTGTAGTAATAGACAAATCATGACGACGAAGCTTTTTGCGTCGAAGCTCCGCCAAACATGTAACAGAGGCTTGTTATCTCATCTCCGAACACTCTCCGTCGCAGCTGCAGCTACTGCACCAACCTCATCTCCCCTTCCTTTTCAAGGCCAATATGAGGAAGCAGAGGGGGTTACAATGAAAGGCGTCAAAATTTCCGGTAGACCCCTCTACCTGGACATGCAAGCAACTTCCCCTGTCGACCCTAGGGTTTTGGACGCGATGCTCCCTTTCTATCTCTCACGCTATGGCAACCCTCACTCTCGCACCCACCTCTACGGCTGGGAATCCGACCTCGCCGTCGAGAAGGCTCGAGCCCAGGTGGCTGCCCTCATCAACGCCTCTCCCAAAGAAATTGTTTTCACCTCCGGCGCCACCGAATCTAACAACATCTCCGTCAAAGGTGTCATGCACTTCTACAAGGACAAGAAGCGCCATGTCATCACCACCCAGACCGAACACAAGTGCGTCCTCGACTCTTGCCGCCACCTTCAACAAGAGGGCTTTGACGTCACCTACCTCCCCGTCAGCCCCGATGGTATACTCGACCTCGATCGCTTTCGATCTGCTATTCGCCCCGATACCGGGCTCGTCTCCATCATGGCTGTCAATAACGAGATTGGTGTCATCCAACCGATTGAAGAAATTGGCAAGATTTGCAAAGAAATGAACATCCCTTTTCACACGGATGCGGCGCAGGCTCTTGGCAAGATCCCAATTGATGTCGAGAAGATGAATGTGAGCTTGATGTCGCTCAGTGGGCACAAAATTTACGGACCCAAGGGGGTTGGGGCGCTTTATATCCGCCGAAGGCCGAGAATTAGGGTGGAGCCGCAGATGAATGGCGGTGGGCAGGAGAGAGGGATTCGGAGTGGGACTGTTCCGACTCCATTGGTTGTTGGTATGGGCGCTGCGTGTGAGCTAGCAATGAAGGAAATGAAATACGACGAGAAGCGGATTACTGCATTGCAGGAACGGCTGCTGAATGGAATTAGAGCTAAGCTTGATGGTGTAGTGGTGAATGGAAGCATGGAGAGGAGGTATGTTGGTAATCTAAACGTATCTTTCGCCTATGTTGAAGGGGAGAGCCTGCTTATGGGCTTGAAGGAGGTTGCAGTTTCTAGTGGCAGTGCCTGCACAAGTGCCAGTTTGGAGCCATCTTATGTGTTGAGGGCTTTGGGAGTGGACGAGGATATGGCCCACACGTCAATTAGGTTTGGAATTGGAAGGTTTACAACAGAGGCCGAAATTGATCGGGCAATAGAGCTTACGGTGCAGCAGGTTGAGAAGTTGAGAGAGATGAGCCCTCTATATGAGATGGTGAAGGAAGGAATAGACATTAAGAGCATCCAATGGGCGCAACACTGATGGGTCTACCTTTAAATGGTGGCAATAAAATTGCTGTAACGGACATGTATACAAACAAGTATGGGCGCTGATAGTATATTGTCCAAATACATGTTAGAATCATGCAAAGCCTATGATCTCCAACTGCTTAAACTTTATGGAATGTTCATATATTTTATCCAGGTTTTCCTTTTAAGTTAGCCTTGGTCTTCTTGCCTCCATGAACAGTGTTTTCCTACTAAATCACTGCGTGGTGGATTGCTATTTCTATATTTGCAATTTAATTATTTGTATTCTACAAGCACCTTTTCAGGCTGTGTTGGCATAACTTGGATATTGCCAATCTTAGTTTTACTTTGAAGATACTCTATGACTATTATGCTCAGAGATAGGATTGAAATTTTAATCTAAGCTACATATTGTATATGAATGGTATGAATGAAAATATTGGTTCTTGATAGAGCAAAATGGTGGTTCAGCCCTCAATCTTTTTATCAGACATTTCTCTTGAGAAGAGGCCAACTAGAATGGACTTTGCCATGCTAACTGGGGACTTAGGGCTGAGCCTTTGTTAATGGACTGGAGTCATGGAAACATGATTTGGCTGTAGGCCACCATGGGGCAAGTAGTTTTCATTTTTCCCCTGAACAAATCAACGTTTTAAGACGTGGAGGCATGATGCAAGGCGTTCCACTACCTGGAGGGGTGAGGCGTAGTTAAGAACATAAGTTTCTCTTTTTTCCTTCTTCTTTCTTTCTTTCTTTCTTTCTTTATTTTCCTTTCCTTTCCTCTCTTTTTTTTTTTTTCCTTGTTTTCTTCTATCTCTTTGTATGAGGTGTGTGTGAGGCGCATGAGGCATACACCTCTAGCATGCATCATGCAAAAGGTGTATGAGGCGTACAACTCTTGCACCTGAGGCATATGTCCAAGGTGTTTTGTGGGGTGCCTTGCTCGGAGGTGCACCTCCAGGCTTACGCCTTCCACACTTTTCAAAACACTGGAACAAATGAAGGAAAGTTGTTTCATTAATTAATCAATTTAAAAAATTTCATAGTTTTCTGTATTAATAAAATAACTTTGATCTATTTCTTTTATTAAAAAAAGACATTCCTGTGAGGCTGTGACTGCCCACTTCCGACTTTTACTTAACTATTTTGGCATAAAGCAATCCCAACTTGAAGCTGAACAATGAGATCTCTATGGATTATTGATGCCAAACATTGTTATGCAGTATTTGCCTAAGCACAAGGTGTATATTGACTCTATTTGAAAATCCAAAATGATACTCCGTTGAACATTACATATGTTCTTCGTTAGCATGAAGTCTTTTTAATATGAATCCTATATTTATCTGATAGATGGACCTTGAATTGTTTCCCATGCAGTGGCATTTTTTATATTTAAGCATTTAATTTATTCTTATTCTTCACCCATTCTTGGATGGGAATGCAGCAAAGAGATGCTCAATGCTAGTGGACATTAAAGGGAGGTTTGTAATATTCCATTGGAGCATTTTTGATGTTCCTAGGGCAAACCCTAATGTGTGCGTGTGTGTGTTTTCTTTTCTTTCCCTTTCTTTTTGTAGTGTTGCATGAACTAACTCTCCAAAGTGAATGAAGTGTTTGTGCCAGACATGTTTTGGACCCTGACACTTCATAGATTCTTCAGGGACACTTCTATGTAGCATTTTCCTTTTAGTCCTTGATTATTTCATAAATGAACAGCTAACATAGAGTGTAGACAATGAATGCCATTTTCCTGTGGAACATTATTAAGTAACAAAGACAAACTTTTAGCTTTTTTCATTGGTGTATAATGTTAGGATTAAAAGAAATGAGCTATTTTAAGTGTATACTTTTCAATAGATGTTTCTTCAAGTCCTTATTTTTTGTACTGCTCAGTCACTCCCAGATGTACATTGGATTTCAATTCCTGTCTCAATGTCCATGCAAAGCTACTTTTATGTTCATGACGCACAGAAAAAATTCAGAATATTTCCAGACACAGCCTAATTGGTCAGTGAGATATTACAAGTCTAATTTTATGTGATCAACAAATAATGTGTAGGGCTAGGAGCATCTGTTGAATTTATAAATTTACTAGCTGTGATGCCTGTGCAATTAGCGTGGTTTGAATGTCCAGCAATTGAAACAAATGAGAAAGCAAGTTGGAGAGGGAGAAATGAGGATAGAACAGGAATTAGTTAAGAAATATATGGTGAAAGTGGAAAAAAATGGAGGATGGATTGACAACAGGACATATGAACTCGCTCTTTCTCTCTCTCTCTCTCTCTCTCTCTCTCTCTTTTTCTGTTATAGGTAATGCGTTTATTTTTTTCATGTTCATGTTGATCATTAAATACCATGTCTCTGCTTGTACAAACAGGTTTCAATATATAGTGCATATGTTGTATGTGTTTCCCCCTGTTGTTGAGATGGAGTGGGGGTGGAGTTGGGGTTTGGGTTCGTGTAATATTGTTTTACCTTTCTTTTTTGAGGATGCTATCGGATCGTTTTATGGTTTGGATCACATTCTTTAGGTGTATCCATCTCTAATACAGGTAAGCTGGATCAAATATCAATCCATTCCTAAATTGTAGAATGTTTTTAAAGGTAATTGCAGAAAACAAGGCAATTTGTTATTATAATCTGATCCAATTGTCTAAGGTAAATAATTTTCTATTTATAATTATATAAAAGAATTTTTGAGGATAGCTTCTCCTCCTTCGATGGTATTTGAATGGTTCAAAGTATTGATATGATATGTCCCATTTTACACCTATTCAAAGTATTGGACGTATCGTATTGTATCTTTTGGTCTCGATACACCTATTTACAGGTGTTTCAGGACCCCCATTTATTCCAATAAATAAGACTTAAAAACATTTCAAGAAATCAAGTTTTGAAAAAAAACTTAAAAAACATTAAGTGGTTAGTTTTTAGTACCGATACGCCCTTGCCGATACACGGGCGTATCAATACTTTGAATACTTTGAACCTTCGGTGTTTGCGAGAAGATCTTATTGCAAATTTTTTCTTGGATGGGGTAAGCAGATGGGAGTAACAAAGAAACTGGCTGCAAATCCTGTATACTTCCCCTTCCTCTCCATCTGTACCAACTCTTCCTCCCCCAAGTAGGGAGTGTGGTTACCTGTTGCAGTTTGATAGCAATTTTAGAAGGTCGCTGCAACCTCCATCAGCTGCTGGAATGGGGGTACTGAGAAACTCTACTGGAGATATCTTGTGGGCCTTTAGTGGCCTAAAGGCCCAGTTCAAGCTGCAGATGCCTCCGAAGCAGAAGTTCGCTCTCTTCTAGAAGGACTAAGAGTAGCTAAGAGGCACCATTTCAGTCCATTAGCAGTAGGAGACTCTAGAGTTACCATTAAGTGGGCAAAAGATTCAGATGAAGGTCCATGGAAGCTAGCTCGTTTCCTTGCAGAAATTCATGAGCTGTCTTCTCTGCTGAACTGCACCTTTAGATGGATTCCCTGGGAGACCAATAGAACTGCAGATGTTTTAGCAAAGCAAGGATCGGGAAGGGATTTTTTGTATAGTGCTAACTCTTTGCCATCTTAGTTTGTTACAGGCTTTTCTTTTTGTGCTTTTTTGGCCTGTTTGTACATCTCTTATGTACATCCCTCCCTCCGTTTTTTTGATTATAAGTTATCTTTTTTCTCTTAAAAAAATTACATAATGTGAATTCATACATGTGCATATCTATACATTCTAGAAACCAGTAATGTTCTAGCTAGTTTGAATCTTGTTTTCTCAACTAGATGTTGCTTGTTCACAATAAGACATGTTACTTCTTTGGTTTTATTTGAGATAAGATACAAATCTAATTGAATTTGAAGTTTTTTTTTGGAGGTCTTAAAATCCTTAAGATCCAAGATGAAATATGGATAGTCTATCCATGAAACGGGTTTATGGGATTCAACCATGATTTTAGCATGACATGGTCAATAGAAAGGCTATAGTTCAAAGATTAATTCTACTTGTATTTTCTGTTTTGTTAGTTAATGCTGTTTGTACTTTGTCGTGTTCCTTGTACAGCATGGTTTCTCTTTCACTTTATCATCTGTAAAATCTTTTTACTTTTCTAATAAACATTCAGAACTTAATTGGAATATGACTGCCAGAACTAGAATTCAAATTAAAATTTAAGTATAAAATTGGCTCCTCCCCCCTTGAAATGCTAGAACCAACTTTGGATTTTAGGAGTTCATCCAGGAAAAAAGTCAGGGGAGTGGGAATAGTTCATTCTTCTTTCTCTTTCTCTCTCTGCACTTGCATACACTTAAATTAGATAACTTCTACATATGTTTTGATGTGCCATAAGACAGCATACCAATCAGAAGACTGCAGCTCTCTTGGTTGTTCTTCATTGGTAGCGTACATTTGGGTTCCTAATAAAACATATGGAGCCTCAGTTTCCTACATCAGGCAGAGCTTCAGGTTTGTACCTTTTTAATATCTAAGAATTGCTTGCCACACAGACACTTTGCAGCTCATGTACATCATTTACAACTGACACCCCCTAAAATGCCTAGTGGACTAAGTTCATATTGGGGCTTGCTTCACCCAAATGGTAAGCTTTTCCTAATATAAGGATTTGTAATTTTTTTATGTTTTTGTTTTTTGAGTTTATAATATTAAAATAGGCAGTTCTATACCATATCATTCTTTTTATTACTTCATAAACCAATCTGTTTTTACTATTTTCTTATTTTGTTAGGGATCAATCAACACGAGTTTGAAGGGTATGAAGACTAGAAAACTTAGAGCATCAAAGCTTAAAGTTGATGGCTTTAACTTGTAAACGAGGAAGACAAACCAACCATAGGTATGTTCTTCTTTTGCTACTGCTTTTCTTTTTCCAGGACAGAAGTAGAGGCTCCACCCCTTCCCTTCTACTTTTTATTTTTCTTTTATTTTTTTTTTCTGGCATAGGAAGAGTCCCTTCTACTTCTTATTTTTCTATTTCTTTTCCTACTTTTTCTGGAATAGGAACAGGGTCTCTGCCCCGTATTTTTCTTCTCCTTTTCTGAGACACAAATGAGTTCTCCACTCCTTTGTTGCTTTTTAATATTCTTCTTCTTAATAACTATGGTGAACATGTGTTCTTTTTAAGTGTTGTATTCTTCAAACATGAGTGTGATGTCAAATATGTCACATTAAGACCCCCTTACAGAGTCTTTGCTAAGAATTAGCACTTGGATGTGAGTCGTAAGGAATATTTTTTATCCTTAAAACAGTGCTTTTCTTGAACATGGACCTATTTCTATATCATCCATTTCTATGGAATCTAAGGAATTAGTGTAGGATTTAGATCATTCACCACAAGAAAAAATCTGCTGCGGCCGTGGTCGCATGCAACTCCCAATGAAACGCTCCAGTTTTTGAAAGAAAAGTCAGTGATGTGATGTTTTGTCTTTTCTCTCAAACGCTGATGTGTTTGTTGCCATGCTTTCTTGCTCAAAATGTTAATGAGAGTTATATTTGTGCGCAACTTCCATCCTTTAAGGTCTGAGACTGGATAATTGGCTATCTATTTTGGACTACACTGGAAGTTGAAGGAAACTCTTTACTTATAAAAGGATGGACGAGAAGAGAGCAATCGGGTGTTTGGTTATATCATCCTATTAGAGAGGCTTGGACATCCAGAATGAACACCTTGACCTCATCTACGTGGATTGAAAGATTTGCAAACTCCTTTGTTGAAATTTTGCAATGGAGAACATGTTGAACTGATTTTGGAAGGTCTTTACAGAGTACACAAATATTTCGTAGTTCTCATCCTCTTTGAGGTAAGGTTGTAAATTGTCAATTCTACTAAGGTTATTAGTTTTAGGTAATTTTTTGAAACCCCCTGAAGTTTAGTAATTGCATTCACCCCCTGATCTTTCTGATACAGGTGCAAGTAAACCCCCTCTGGTAGAAACTTCTAAAAAGAGGGATGAAAATATCCAAAATACCCATGTAGTTAATATTGAGGCCGGTTTCCATAGAAAAAACAATACAAACTTTATGAATGACAAAAACAAGGAGAATTTAAAGTTGTAGTTTTACCTTTGAGTGATTGATCTGAAGGGCAAACTTGGAAAATAAATCAATTTCAGCAAAGAGATTGGAAGGGTTGTGGTAGTGATTCATATGAATAGAAAATTTGAAAAGTAAATATTTTTATTAAAAGTAACTGCAAGAGTATTTTGGACATTTTCATGCCTCTTTAGAAGATTCTACCAGAGGGGGTCTACTTGCAATTATGTCAGAAAGTTCAGGGGGAGATGGCTGCAATTACCAAACTTGGGGGAAAAGTTTCAGTAACAACCAGAAACTTAGGGAGAGGTTTCAGCAATTCACCCTTAACATAGGGGAGGAAATGGTGACTGATAAAAAACAAAAGAGGCAACAAGACAATACATAACCATACCAACATAGATTTTCCTTTTAAAATCCCAGAGGAAAACGTGAACCTACATTTCTTAAGGGAGATTTCGACTTTCTACTGATGATAAATTTTTACATTCTATAAGTGTTTCTTTCTCCATAGAGTAACCTACTTGAAAAGAAAGAAATAACTTCCAGCCGAGCATACCTGGATCCCAACAGCTGGCAAACTTGGTAACCATTGTGCCAGCTGCTTGGTGAGCTACACCACCAAGGTTTTAAGGGGCTATCAAATACTAGCTATTTTTGCTCTAAGGAGGCGGCAGACTGTTCAGAACGGGACTGCTCCACAGAATAGGGTAATCAACTCAATTCTGATGGGGTGCTTTTTAGACAATCCTGGACGACTGGGTATTGGTGTTATTTACAAACGGGCAAATTTTTTAAATTATCCCTATTATTTAGCTAATTGATTCATTTTATTTATACTGTTTAATTATTATGTTAGAATATCCTTATGTTTTTTGACAATTGACCGACTCTACCCATATCGTTCGTTTAGTGTTAATGTATACATATGACACCATATATATATATATATATATATATATATATATATATATTAAAACCCAATATTAAACTCCCTTTTCTGTAAATCGGATAATATTATCCTATCCCTAGAAGAGTTGTCCCCGACAAACCCTTTCTACCTCCGGCTGCCGGTAAGTCCCCTAGCACCGGCGGTGTTGATCAATCAGTTGAGTCCAAAATCGGAAATGTATGGTTGAAATGGCTCTGTCATGATATAGTGTCTTGACTAGAACAAACTTTGAATATTGAAGATGATGGGCAAGACACGGGAGAATTTGGGCTCAACTGGGGTTTTCAAAATCATCTCGAATTGAGGGTTAGTTTTCAGAAAAACAAAGAAATCATTTTCCAATTCCCCATTGCTGGTTCGATCCTCTAGTTTAAGACAAAGATCCAAGACAACGAGGGAAACCCCCCAGACCAGCAGAGGTTGATTTTTCCTGTAAGCAGCAGAGGATAGCAAGTCATTGGCCGATTACAACATCTAGGAGTTGTTATTCGTTTGAGGGGAGGAGTGCAAATTTTTGTTGAAGTTGAGAGCTCTGACACAATTAACAAGGAGGACACTCCACCAAACAAGTAGAGGTTTTTTTTTTTTCCTGGGAAGCAGCTTGAGGATGTATGGACTCTTTTGCAGACTACAACATTCAGAAGGAGTGTTGTCAGAGCTCTTCGGGCATTCCACGATACCAGTGTCGTCGCTTATTCAGTTCAAAATATTTCTCGGGTAGTCGAAAACAATGGAGAGTGTCCTTGCTGTATTCATCACCGAGGGTTCCACCAAATCAGCAGAGGCTCATATTTGCTGGGAATTCACATTGCATTTGGTGCTGTCTTCGTGGTGGGAATGTGGGATGCAGATTTTCGTGACAGCTTTAGGACTTTCGCAACGAGAGATGGCAAGATAATGATGCCGGAACGATCTAAATGGGACTCAATGGCGGACGAGGTGCGGTGGCTCGAGAATATCTTGCAGATTTTATCAGTGTCTTCAAATATTCAACCGTCGATAATATTTAGGTTTCATTGTCGGTCTCAGACAAAATTTCATACAATCATAACCACTTGACCCTATATTTGTCAAAGGAGATGAGCTGCGACAAAGATTCTCATTAGAGGAGATTTTACGCTTAATGATCTTAACTCCTGCGAAGTTCGCTTAATAGGTAGCTTAAGAGCGCTATTTGTTCATCACTTGAGGAGGTTGGGTTTTTTCGTAGGACCTGTTTGGGTTCAATTCTAATTAAAGACGTTGAGGAGGAAAACCCACACCTGCCCACTACAATTTCTAATTTCGAGAAAACCCCACATTTATCCACAAGAGCTGTTGATATTTCTCTCTAAAATAGATTATCTTTGGCGGGACCAAGGGAGATCGTGCGAATAAACTCAAATTACTATTCGGTTAGAAGTTAGATCTGATTCAATCATGCCAGATCTAAGCCTACCTTCGCCGAGAACACCGGTGGTGAGGTTTGGATGACCAGGGATGGATGGATTCGGTGGTGAAATTTTAATGGCCACCCATCAAATGGAACATGAGAAAAACAATATCAAAAAGAACAAGAATGAAGAGATGGTGCCGGAACTCCACTTATTGTTCCACGGGAATACCGGAGATGTGACCATTGGACGAGAAGAAGGGAGGTGACGATGCCTGTGAGAGGGGGTCTCGACAAAATTGTCACCTTTTTTTTTTCCTTTTTCAGCGGGGTCTCACCAAATTAGTGCGACCCCACTTACTGATTTTTGGGAACTCACGTTCCTAGTGTTACAAAGGAAAAAATAATACTATTCAAATATACTTCCTTTCCCATTCGTTTCTCTCGAAAACCAAATCAAGCTTTTAGGGGCTGATAGGGGAAGAAAAGTTCTTTAGAGTAAAGATTATGGCTCTTCATCGAGAGCAAATGTTGACCTTTGGGTGGAGTAGACTACTGACATGTGACTCTCTAGTTCGGATTTAGTGCGTTTGGACTCGAAGGGATTTTTCCTTCTGAGTCCATCAATATTTTAACACGTCATTCAGTGTTTAATTGACCATCACTTATAATGGATTGAAAACTTATTACTTATAAAAATATTTTTAAATTAAGGTAATGCTGAGAGAAAATTCCAATGCCCTCGTTTTCAGATGGAAACAGAAGTTGAGATGTCTATCATGGCGGAAAATAGAGTGACCGATGTAGGCGAAGTAATCAGGATTAACATTGCTGGCACATACGAGGTCATAGAGGATGATGTGGTAGTGCTAAGAAAAATAGGGTAGTATGCACTGCCAAGATGATTGATCGGTGCGAAAGCCGTAGGCGAGGACGAAGATATTGTCGCCGATACCGGCAACCCTGACATTGAGGGCTTCTAAGAGTGTTTTTGTTGAACGGGACCATCTATGACTATGATTCTACGAGAAGCACTCTAGAGTTAGCCTCTTCTTCTTCTTCTTCCCCATCTCCCTCTCTACAACGCTCCTCCTCTTCCTTGTTAGGCTTCTTCCCCATCTCCCTCTCTACAACGCTCCTCCTCTTCCTTGTTAGGCTTCTTCCCCTCTTCTCTTCCTTCCTCTGCGGCAGAAGAAACAAATAGGGTTTAATCCCCTTCCGTCACGACCAATTACACTTAGGGAGCCTAGGTACAGGGTTTATGCCTCTCTCTCTCTCCCCCCAGAGAAGACAACGAAGAGAGGTTGCTCTCTCTGGTGAATGATTTCTCCAATTTATTGAATGGAAGAATATTAATTAATCGAGAGAGGGTTCCGCACGATCTTACGCTTTTGCTTATAAAAAAGGAGAGAAAACTTTCTCCTTTCAACAAAGATTGCTAGCCGGAGTGAAAGAAGAAGAATTCTCGCTTCTTTCTTATTTAATCCCTCTTTTTTTTTTTTTTTTTTTCTATTGGTATTGATTTATCGAAGAGGGAATTCACCGTGCCAACCGGTTCCCTTCTCTTACTTTTGATGTGATGTGTCATGAAATGGTGAGAAAATCGCTTCGAGTCCAAACGCACTGAATCTGAAGCAGTTGTCATGAATTGAGGATGTTGGACACTCAGATCTCTGTGGAGTTACATTATAGGATTGGTTTTACTAGTATACTTTTTTGTAGAAACTTGTATTTTTTTGTAGGGCTTCTGGCCGATAAGGCAATTTTTTACTCTTAATATCAATAAATATAATAATTTTCATATAAATATTAAAATAAGAACACTAGATAGTACTGTTGCTCGTCTCTCTCTGCTAACAAAGAAAGAGTACCCTGTGCCAAATTGAAAATCTCAGGATCTGGACATCGACCTCCCTGAAGGTTCGAAAACACAGACGTGAGAATCATGAGATGAAAGCGGTTTCATTACTTGAAGGTCACAATGGCGGTGGGGGTTTGGAGGTTTTCATGAGAGAGAGAGAGAGAGGGCGAAGCGAAGCCATAGATTGTGAGGAGTGCGGTTTTGTTTTCCATCTCATTGACTGCTTTGAGAGAGGAGAGAAGAGAAGAGAAGAAAACAGGAGTGGTTTCAGGGAAGTTCATTTTAGGTGGTCATCACCGAGAAATTCCTGATTTTCTGGTGTTGGAACAGCAGTTCGGAGAGGAGGTCGATGTCCAGATCCTTTTTAAATTATTTTCCTGAAAACAGGAGTAGTTTCAGGAAAATTCTTTTTAAGTTATTTTCCTGTTTCAACTGTGTTTTTGAACCTTCAGGGAGGTCGATGTCCAGATCTTGAGATTTTCCAAGATTTTTACCATTTACTTTAAAACTGGTAATATTCTTTATTTCTCCTTTTTAATATTCTTTATTTCTCCTTTTTTTTTTTATTTTTTGTGCGGCTATATCGATTCATCAAGTTATTAATTATTATATATGAAAATTGTTATTTTTATTGATATTATGGACAAAAACTACTCCCATTGCATATAGTCACATACGGTACTCGTTAGTGCCCTATGTGACTATAACTAGCTATGGGAAACGAACTCTCTTGGAATGATAGGGCTGCAAATAAATCGGATCAAATATTTGAGTTCAAATCAGTCTCTCACAACGCTACAACACATTTTTGTGTCTATTAGGAACATCTCTTGATAATGGCATCATCATTTTTGGGATTATCATCCGGAGGGAGATGTTTTAAATACACGGTGGAAATGTGCTGTGGGGCATTGTGGGGGGCTGATTTGGTCTCCAAATATTTTTATCTGACCCCTTAAGAAACTGAGAGATCCGATACAATATCCAGAATCTTTTGGAAATAGGTGTTTTACATGGTACACTTGACACGTGATATACCATATTGGTATCTGAGAGTTTGGATCTGCTCCTCACAGCATTTACCAATTGCACATTAGGAACATCTCTTGTATGTTATTATTCATAGGAGATGTTTCTAATGCATGGTGAGATGTGTTTGTAAGGTTGGTGTGAGGAGCAGATCCCAATTCAGTATTTAAAGGTATAGGCATGGGACACAAGTAATTGGTATGAAATGATTGAGATCGGCTTCCATCAGGGCAAGTCCGTGCCCACACTGTTCCAACCGTTGTAAAGGCTGCTCGAATGGGCTGTGCCCTGACCGAAGCTGAATTCAAAATGATTATGGTGGTCATGACCGCCTCTACATGTTTTAGGCTGCATCTATTCATATAAACCAATGTAATAAAAAAAATCTGGAATTGAAACTGCGTTGGTCATTGGTTTTTGAATCAGTGGTTTGATCGTTTAGTCCAAATGGATGAGACCATCAGGGCAAATCTGTGCCAACACCGTTCTAACAGCCTTTCGTAACCTTGTATTGGTAATATTTTCACATGAAATAAAGCATATAAATATAGAAATATTCTTAATGCAAAGTAGTAAAGGCTGCTTATACGAGCTGACTGATGCTGAACTCTAAATGGATAAGTTCATGATACTTCAAAATTTTAAAAATAGTTAAAATAAAAAAACCTGAAAATAGTTGTCTGAATCGAATGGATCAATAATTCACCATTGGGTCGGTGGGTCATTAATAAATTCAATAGTTTTTGGGAAAATAACAGTTCAGGACTGAAATGGAATCGATATCCTGGCCTGTTTCTGGGCCAAACAGTTTGATTGTCCAGGTCAATGATGATTTTAAAATATTGACGTAAACTATTAAAATGCGCATTTTTGTGTGTTTAATCATAATTCATAATTGTTTAAACCCTACATTTAGTCTTATTGATATGTCTGTGGGTTTTGCTACAGTTTTCCTAACATTTCCAAATATGTCCATATCTTTTCAGCCTCCCATGGGTATGTCCAATTTTCCCAAGACATAACCCTTGCATTAAATGTGTTTGTTGCATCAATTATCAATTTAACCCTAAACAAATAAAATGGAGTTCCCTACGCCAACCCCACTTCTCCCGTACTTGTTTGTCGTCATCCATGGGGAGATGTCTCCGCTACTGGGGAAATAATCTAAACTCAACAAAATGTGTATCTGCTAACCTCTGTTTTCTTTCTTTCTTTTCTTAAAGAATTCCATCACTGGTATCAAATATAAGTGGTAACCAATCAACTGATGTTCATTCAAGGCCCTGTTTGATTCGCGGGAATAGGGGTTTAGAATGGGAATCGGAATAGGCTATTCCAATTCTAATTGTTTGATTGGGTGAAATCGGAATTCCATTTCCATTCTTATTAGAATGACATTTTCTCATCCCATTTGAAGAAATGGTCATTCCTTACTTTTTCCGTAAGATTGAAATCTCATTCCTGCTGATTTTAATTTTCATACAGACTATGGAAATAAACCATTCTAATTCCGAAGGATTTTGATTCTGATTCCAATTTAAATTAAAAATCAAATGGACCTTAAATAAATAAATGAGATTCTGAGTAATCAAAGTTGTTCAGGTATCATACCCTTCCTTCGGTATCATGGAAATTCCTTTTCTTTTCTTGGGTAATCAAAAGGCCATTTCATTCATAAGGAGTGCAATACAATGAAACACCCGAGATAAGCTGAAAAATTAAAACAGCACAGAGAAAACCAAAAAGCAAACAAGTTACAACCAACTACCAAGGGACAGAAGTTTGATCCAGATGAATTAACTCCCTAAGCGAAGTCCCTTGGAGATACCATCCAGACGGCACAACCACAAACCCGTCTTATTACCAATTTTCCTTTTATCACCTCAGATTTTGTGCGAGGTTTGATGGGGGGAAACAATTAATTTGATGTTCTGAAAATTGAGGAAGCATTTTGGCAACAACCCATCAAAATAATTGGTATTGTCTGGATTAAGTTTGGATTGTGTTTAGATAGTTCATATAAAACATGAAAAAAAAAAAAGACTTCCAAATCGTCTAACCTGTATTTGTTCAACAAGCCTGACGAAGGCCACCGAGCCCCTAGCGTCGCCCAAATTTTGAATTGTTCAAAATTTGGGCTTTGAGCTCAGTTTGGGTCAGACCCGAACTTGATGTTCAGGTGTTGCTGTTGGGTCTGAGTTGTTTGGGTTAACTTATTCCGGCCCAGCCCGCTCAAGTTTGCACCCTAAAAAAATCCATTTGAAAATTTCATTTTTTGTCTTATGGACCAATGTTATTTAGCTGGATGGATTTGGAATGAAGTCGAGACTCTCTATGTATTGCCAGAGAAAGACATCTTTACTGGCAAGTAAAATTCGAGAAAGCTCCAGAAAACTGGAAATTGTTATGAGTGACAACTGAACTTGTAGGATAGTAAAAAGACTTGAGGGATACATTAATAAGAAGAGATATGAATATCAATTGAGGAAGGGGCGGAAGATTTACTCAGAATCTGAAAAAAGTAGGGGTGTAAAGCAATTCCAAAACAGTTGTTCCGAGTAGTAAGAACAGTTGCTGAGAAAGGGATTTGGCAAGGGAAAAGTGGACTGCAAATGGTGCAGGCTGAAATTCCCGATATGGACCACATCCAACCATCAAATGGGGGCCAAAATTTGGTGCAATTGCAAACTCCACAGTCCACAGTCCACAGACGAGATAGAGCCAGAGAGGAACAGGCGAACAGCACAGGCAAATAACAAATTGACGTACCGCTTATTGCTGAGCCAAAACATACACAAGGACGTTACTGTTACTTTTCACTGCTTATTGCTGAGCCAAATTTTTTTTTCCTCGCCGGCAAAATTTTGGCTGTCCACAGGCTCAGAGGCTCTCTCTCTGCCGTGGCCGTGGCCCGTGGCGTGTGTGGACTAATGCGTCATGTGAGGAGAGCCGGTGATGAAGATGAAAGTCATGAAAGCAGCAGCTATAGCCTATAGGCCTGGCCTATCCTATGGAATAGCTTGAGAGGAGGGCCGCTGCAAATTGCAAATGTTGATTTTGGCCTTGGGATCAAATAAACTAACCTCCCGTTCTCCATTCTTCTTCTCTCCTCTTGGGTGGGAAGAGGCTACACTCCAAAGGCTGACCCAATGATACCATGCCAACTCATTTAGTTTTGATTTGGCATTTAGCGGATAAGGAAATTACTGGAAAAGACATGATATTGCTTCACGGGTAACATAGTTTATATAGCAGTAACAGTATTTTTTCCACCAATTGATTATTGATTATTGAATATTGAATATTGATGGTCCTCCACCGTCCTTCCACAGTGGGGGCATGCAGAAGTGAGGTCCCCAGAATGGTTTGTTTGGGTGAAGTAGGGAGCTTTTTCTACATTATTATGGGGGGAATCTTGATCTTGTAGGCTGTAGCCAACCCAGAATGCAGGCCTGTATATCAAATAGGTGACCCATTATGTTAATTGTTAATTCATAAATGGCTGTCCTGCCCACCCTTCTACTTTAGAAGATCGCATTGGATTGTGGGAATCAAGGTGTGTACCTATTGGAATTTACAAATTTGGACATTTTCATATATGATTTATAAACATTTGCTATATTCCAATTTATATGCTTTTCCTCATGGTTTTTAAAAACGAACTGCTCAGGGGTTCGATTACTGGTTGAACGGTCCAAATGTTCAATCCGAATAATTAGCCTGTTCTAACAAAAATTAAAAAATTTTAAAAATTGAAAAACGGTCAAAATCGTTCGAGTAATTAACCAATCAGTTCAGCGATATGCTGACCAAAATCAACGGTTCTAGGGGAAAAAATAGTTTTGGAGGAAAACAAAAACGATCACCTAATTGGCTCCCGGTTTTTTCAGTCTGACCATCTAGTCCAATCCAGTTTTGAATACAGTGCTTTTCCTTGAGCGTTTTTTATAGTTCTACAAATGGCATGGCCTTGTACATAACCCATTGTATTACCCAACAAGATATGGGTTCTGTTGATGACTCATCGACCCATACAGATGAACCGTTGACCTGTCATATGATCATATCCATTCAACGGGTTAACCTTTTTAGAATTAGAGGTAGTTAGGTGATTATCATGAGTTGAGTTGGGTTGACCATTGACGCGAGGACTCCGAGCGGGTTTTAAAATTAAGCAAAACATTGAAACTAATCAATAACCAACATTACTAGAGCAAGATGGTAGGCAAGTTAGAATTCCTTGGCGTTTTGTGTGGGTGGGTGGGTAGGGGTGGCAACGAGTTGAGTTTTTTATGAGTTGTTTGAGCTCGGTTCGGCTTGGTTTCAGCTGAGTTCGAGCCAAATTTAGTGGCTCGATTGTTAAATGAGCAAAGCTCGAGCCTAGTAGAGCTCGGCTTGTAAGACTCGCGAACCGGCTCGAATATATATATAATAAAATTATAGAAAATAATATATATATATATATAATAAAAATATTATAATTATTAATTTTTTAAATATAAAATAAAAAAATATATATATTTTTTATTTTTATAAAATATAAAATGAGCCAAGTCGAGCTGAGCTCAAGCTCAAGGTTCTAGCTCGAACCAAACTCGAACTCGAGCCTTGTAGAATAGTCTCGAGCCAAGCTTGAATCTGGTACCATTCGGCTCGGCTTGGCTCGAATCCACTCTTGGGGGGGATAGCCCCCTTTGCATAGTGAAGCTCCTATAGTTAACCCAATAAGGTGATTGAATACTTTAATAAATTTAATAGTAAATAAATGAGAAAACTATAATTTTTTTTCTAAGAAAAAGAAGAAAGTTTTACGTTTCCTATTCCTCTCAACAATCTAAGTGTGAGAGACATACAAGTTTTAAAATTTGAATACTATTAATTATTTAATTGGTTGTTCATTCACAACAATCACTTGTATGATGAAACCACAAAGCGTTTGAAATAAAACAATAAATAAGAGAATCCAATGCTAAGAAAGATAAAACAAATCCAAGCAAAGACAAAAAAGATGTTAAAAATACCAAAAAATATGTATGATTCAACAAAGGTTCAAAATTGTATCATGTATCGACCAATACGTATCATATCAATGAATCACCAATATGCAAAATATAACAAGTTTCGGGGTAAGACCTGTTTCAGGGGGTAACCAGGCCTTTAACTGATCCCCTGAACAAATTTTGAAAAAAAAATATAAAAGAGTATTGATACAAAGTCCGATACACCCAATTTGGCATATCGGACTGCATGATACTATGAACCTTGGATTCAACCTTGTTGCCTATATATACAAGAAAGATAAAACTGTTTTTACTAAAAAGGAGAATGAAAAAACAATACATGGTACATTGTGGTTTATAACCTAAAACCTAAACCAACCTTTTAATGCTCGTACATTCTTCCTCCTTTTCTTATCTCAACCCAAAAAACTTGTATAGAAATAAATAACCAATTTTTACACCAAGACCTCTCCAACAAAAAGCTTAAGCCTTACATGCAAATAAATATAAAGCCATCCTTAACCTAAAGAGGGATGTAACATAATTCAATATATAAAAAATAAGACACAAAACCCAACACTGTTGATATTGTTTATGAGAGATATATTGGGTTTTTTTTGCAAAATATATAATAAAAGATTTTTGTTTTTGCTTTTTTTAAATTCTTTTCTTTGAAAGCTATATTGGGTTTTTTTTGCAAATAGCATCATTAATAATAAAGTAAAAAAATCTCGAATAAATTTAATAATACAATAAATGAGGAACAAGGGTGGAAAGAAGAGTTTGAGAACTTCTTCTTAACAACAACAATAACAACATTGATAATAATAACAAATACCATAGATTAAAGAAATAATAGCATTCTAGTTTATAAATCAATAATATTTATATGCAAATCGAGGAAATTCTTCGCTCCATCCTTGGTTCCTCAAAAAAGTTTAAAAAAGAACAACACTACAAGACACTTTGGGATGTGGAGAGAAGAATTGATTCAGGGAATGGGTGAGGGTGATACTACTGAGTCTGGTCAGTCTGATTCAAGGAATAATTTATGCAAAAGGCAGCAGCAGCAGCAGCAGCAGCAGCAGCTGGCTAAACTGGTAAAGTTGATGAACGTAGTTGCTATGTTCATTGGATCGAATCCCACCTCCACCGTCTCTACCTTGTCTTCATCTTTCACTTTGTCCATTCAAGAAAATAAAATTAGGGATTTAATAATGTACGTATTTTACTGTGACGTGACACCAGGTGGTTACAGGAGATTTGGCTAGAGGTATGTACGGGTTCTGTGTCTGGTTTCTCTCTTTCTCTCCATAAGGCCGCCTTCTGATTCTATTTCTTCCTTGGAGTAGTGGCAGAGGGCTGAAAGATGGATGAAGACGGGTCGTCCGTGGGGAGGCCCGTTTTTTTTTCTTACTGTCATGAAAAAGAAGAGGAAATGAGAAATAAACCAGTGCTGGAATGGATTAATATGTGAATCTGAATCGCTGACTATGGGTTCTATTATTTTCGCCACTTCTACAGTTCCACAGCCTTGTCGTTTACATCTGTATTGGGATTCGATATTTAATTTGGCCACCAAATCCCCTGTCTGTTTTGAGGGGCCAGTAGTTCGGTTCGGACTTCGGAGTTGGGACACAGATGACAGAGAGATTTACCTGTGGTAAAATGGACCCTCCCAAATCATTTGTTTCTTACTTTCATAGAACATGCATGTGATGAAGTGAACCCAATCTCTCTGTCTGTGTTTGTGTGGGTTGGACCAAGTCCTTCATCCATGGTGAGGTGAGCTGTTTGGGGAAGGAGTAGTTGAGGGTTGTGGGCTGCTGAGGTAACTAGGGAGTGACTTAGTGAGGAGGAAGGGAGGAACTGTCTTATTCGTGGAGAAAGATACGATAGAATAGAGAGTGAGATCTTTCACGGCGCTGCCGCTGCATGCAAAAGTCATAAGAATACATGATATGATATGTAGCGGTCACGTCTGATGCAAAAAAAGATTTCAAGGATGCGCGCATAAAGGTCCCCATCATTTGATGGTAAAATGGTGAAAGCAACAGAACTGAGAAATGAGAACCCCTTCCCTCCTCCCTCCTCCCAGAACCCAGAACCCAGCCAAGACCAATACCCATACCCCCACTCATCACTCTTTCCAGTCTCCACTAGCTAAACCTTCTTCTTCTTCATCATCATCTGAACTGATCACGTATCTCCTCTGCTTTCAGTTCAGACTTTAGAGAAACCGGCAATTAATTGGGCATGGAGCTGCTAGGTGTGCCATCTGGCGTTGCTTACTTATTTTGGAATTTGGAGGGAATTGCAGTTTCAGTATTATTAGCTAGGTTGGACTGATAAGACACTTCATAGGCAAGGCAAAGGGGAGAGGGGAGAGGGGAGAGAGGAGAGAGGGGGGGGGGGGGGGGGGCTACTTCTCTATAATACAGTACCACCCAAACATAAATTAACAAATACGCCATCCCCCCGTCTTCCCCTTCCCAAATCGGCAAATTTCTTAGCCCTTTTTTTTATTTTCTTTTTTAACAAACTGATTTTGAGTTTTTCTAAGATTACCAAATAAATAAACACCCTACTATTTTATGGCCTGGAACGTGTCGTGTTTGTTCAGGAATAAGGATTAATCTTCTTTAGACTATTTCTTCCACGTGGGCAGAGATGATGTGGCTAGTTCAGTTAAAAAACGCTTATTAAATCTGATAGGAACCCTCTGCATTGGCCATGTGTTCATTTTCCCTGTCCACGCTAAAGATTTCAGCGAGTGACATGTGAGATCAGACGTCCTAACGAATGCATTCAATTTTGTAATTCGAAAAGTGCGCGCAATCACATTCCCACATTGTACTATAATTGCAGTGGTAACACAAAGGAGGAGGGGTGTACTCTCTCTCTCTCCCCTTAATAGCAAAAGCTAAAATAAGAGCATCCCCTCTGGTTCTGGGCTTCTGGTGTAATTAATAGACCAATAGCAACAGAGAAATGATGAGCAAAAGACAGACGTATGCCCAATACTTGCGAAATAAGGCATAGATTACAGGGTAGTGATACCAAAGGAAGCTGCTACATGATAAAATTCTACAATAACAAAAGGGTCCTCTAGGGATAGTTGGACAGAGAAAAAAATTATATAAAGAAAAAAAAAAGTGACTGAGAAGGAGAAAGAATGATGCTGGGAAGTAACTTTCATATCCACAATTCGAATGGGTTGGGGTTTTCTCCTCTGAACTTTGTTCTACAATCAAGGATTGAATATCATGTCACCACATTTGCATTTCCAGCTCATGGGCTTGTAGTTGGAGTTGTCAACTCCCCTGAAAAAGGCTACGCTGGAGACCTTGGAGGAATGTCTACTGCCGCTTCTGAGCTGTGGGACTACAGGAACCTGAACTGCCTCACAGTGCCCACACGAGCTGCACCTCCTCTCGCATCTTGGAGGCCTCGAACCAATCTGTGCTCTCACAATCGTCTTCTCTTCACTGTTCATCTGTATAGTGAAGTAATGCAACCCAAACAATGTTAATAGCAACTCAGTTAGAGCAAAACGAAAACAAAATAACAGAGCAAGAAAAGATGGGGCAACAACTCACTTGAGTATCCTCAACCAGTCTAAAAATCGCTCTACCTGCAATACGCAGCACATGCCGGACAGGGAAAAACGTTAGACTTGCAAATTGCATTTAATAAGGAAGTTATTTCCACATTTCAACTGGCACCCACTAACCTTCAGCCATTGATCTCAACTGGGTCGAACTCGAAACCAGCAGAAAGAGCAGGGAAATGACAAAATGGCGATACATGTGCCTAGAAACGCAATTATGACTATAGCCCATATCAGACCGAGCGAATTGAATGCTAGACATGAAAAACAGAGGAGAAAAGGTTTGTGCTTGTTTGTTGAGATATGTTTTTTACAGGTGTGGGTGTGGGACGACGTTGAGAGAGAGAGAGAGAGAGAGAGAGAGACCCACCGTGTAATCGTGAATGCGTGGTTGTGAGTTGTGTGACAAAAGAGAGTGATTAAATAGAGCAAGAAAGGAAATTGGAAAAAGTGTACTAAAATGGGGATGAGGAATTGAATGTCACTATAACGTCCAGTGGTGCTCTCTTTTATCTCCGTCCTGTCTGTCGCGATGAGAAGATGGAACGTCGAAGGACAAAGGAGTATTGCAGAGGCCTAAAAGAAAGAACGAAAGGAAAGGTACCCCGAAAACGGAAGAACCTCAACCTCGGATAATGAGCCCCCAAGCAACCCAGAAAAAAATAAAAACGAAAAAGGGAGCAGTGGCAGCAGCATCAGTAGGCTGTGGGGGTGGTGGTGGTGGTGGTGGCTGAGGCACCGAAGAGAGAAACAATAAATACAACGACCGAAACAGCAAAATCACAAAAACCCAGTGAGAGTAAGGTTCCCACATAAAGACATAAAATCACAGCTGTTGTTTTGGGTTTTCGCTTTCCTACCCACCCTGCCCCTTATTTTGCTTTCATTTTTGTGTTTTCTTGTTGCGGTTGGTCTGACCAGTCCCACCTCTACACGCTAAAGGCTAAACCCCATTTTCTCTGCCCCTCCTCTATCTCTATCTCTCCCCCCGATCCGATAGAGAAGAATCAAGAATCCCATAAAAAAGAATCAAAATATGCGCATTCGACCGACGACCACTCCACTCACTCGCATCTCATTCGATTGTGCTCTATCACATAGCCGTAGGAGCGAACAAAATCTCTTCTATTTCATATTTACTTGCATTATTAATTTATTACAAAGTAAGGGTGATGAGTCACAGTCAGAAAGAGCGTTCACGCTGAGTAAAAATGGGTGTGATCCCTCATCATCCCTCAATCCTCGTAGACTGGTACTAGTGTTTTCAATTTGAAAGCTATTAGGTGTCTTAATTTTTGGGCCAATCAGTAACGAACACGGTAGGGGGTGGCACGGTTAACTCAGCGTGACCGCTGCTCCCGCACACCCTTCTTGCCTTGAGTTTATCTCTCACCGTCTTGGGAGAGGAGGAATATAATAATTTCCGAAGAAAGTAGGGCGAGGAAAGATGTCAGGTAGAGAAGAGCTGCTTTTGTTAATCGTAAATGGAAGCTGCAACAACTCCACCCCCCACCCCACCCACCTGAATGTGGTGGCAGCTGTTTTACCTGCCAACCTACGCAATCTCATGTGGAATAGAGCCCTCTTGAATCTTGAATTCTTGATCCTTGAGTGGTGTTGTTAACTTCTGTGAGTGTGAGAGAGAGAGGTTATTCAGTTAGGTGCTCTTTTTTCATGGGTTTGTTATTAGATTAGTTACAGAGAAAGTCATAAAACCCCGAATGGACAAAAGCGAGAGAAAGAGAAACATTTATTGGAGTCCGAATCGTTCTAAAGGAATCATTATTGTGAATATTTTATTACTAAATGCGATTTTCACTGCAAGACATCAGAATATAACTTTTATCGCTAATCAACACATTCATTTTGAGGAGAGAGAGGGAGAGAGACAGACAGAAGCATGCACCACTTCAACATTGTTAGAGGGGGACAGATCAGTAGATCAGATAAAAAGTGAGAGAGGAAAAGAATTTAGAGATGGTGAAGATATCTAATTCTCCTGTCAGCTGTCACTAACAACGACGTCTTTGAACTTTAGAGGTGTCCCCATTCGAATGTATTTTGTTGGCATGTGTTCGTGAGTTCTCTTTCAATTGAGATTTCTTCTTTTAAAGCCAGAAAACAACGAATAGGAAATCAAAACAATATTAACCTGCTTTGTCAAGTCTTTTATAGTTATATTGTAGTTTTACTATTTGCTTCCCAATTACCGAAGAAGAATATCTACATATATTTATAATATTTATTTACATGTGTCCTCCAAGTAACCGACGGATTCTTCATCTTGTTTGCCTCATCCTTTTTTTTTTTGAATTTCTACAAACTACCATGCTGCATGCGCCACTCCTCTCTCTCTCTCTCTCTCTCTCTCTCTCTCTCTCCCAATCTCCATTTTGGGATTTGAGTAAGAGCAGCGAGATAGGACCATAGGTGGGGAAGTAAGAACCAAGTAGGGGTGGTGATCATGGGCCGGATGGAGCCGGGCCAGGGCTCGAATTCCTGATGCAGGCTCAGGCCCAGGCTGGACGGTTTGAACCCGGCCCATCCATTTCAAAGTTGGAATATTAGGGCATTGGACTTTAGGAGGGTCGCTCTCGTTCGATAGGAGGAAATGCCATTGCCACCTAAATAAACGAAGTTTACGCAGTTCATTTATACTTGACACAATAGACAAGGTGAGGATCTGTCACCCATATAAGCTAAAGATGGTTAGACATATGCCATTTCATGTATTCCACCTTGTTCGGAGGACAAAGAAAACCAAACAGTTGCATAAAGTCGTTTGCCAACATGTCTCAACCCATCTACCAAAAAATACGTATCTCAACCTAATATCACTGGTTTTTCCTTATTCGGGATAGAATAGAATATACATTATTGATTGGAGGTCTATTGGTCAGTCGTTACAGTTTCCATCTAACATATTTAAGCTCTATATTTCTGGGTAAGGATCCCCCAACCACTACACTTTTTAAGGCTCATATAAATTTTTTACCAAAACACCTGGAGTTTTTACTAAAACAGTAAAACCATCACGTATGTCAAATGATCACTGTCGTCGTAAGATAAAATGGTGATGAATAAAAGATATATTAGTTAGAAGTGTTGCATGGATTATGCCAAATGGACGATGTGTCCATGTTGGATATGGATCAGAGTCCAACACCCCATGGATTATTGAGGACACCTCCATGTAGCATTTCATTTTTTTTTTTAAATCTCCTAGCTTATTTGACATAAATAATTACTAACGAGATATAGTGTCATTCTTTGTATCAAACTTTACTAATTCTGTTTGTTTGCAGTGCAATTTATTTGCACAAGTGCACATGCATGAAAGTGTGAAATGGGGAAATTGCAAATTCTGATTCACTTTTCCTTTGGGTTCTACTTTGCTTCAAGTTTTCTTTTAATTCATCTGCAATGCAAATAAATAAAATAAACAAAATCTGAAACAAAAATAAACCAAAATTTGCATTCATATCTGTACTCAGCATATTTTTGCAGCAGTGCAAATGGAATCGTATCACAGACCAGGCGAACAAAAGCAGCAAGAGGCGATCATGGACCAAGTCAGGCTGGGGTTAGCACCCATGATAAGGACTATAGCCCAGGCCTGGGCCTGGCTTGGTCTGGACCCTGGGCATGAAATAAAAGCCTGGGTCCAAGCCAGGCTGAAATGACCATGCCTAAGCAGCATGTTTTGCAGGTATATAATATTGGAATTCAGCAAATATGAACTATTTTAGTAGGTATATATTTTGCCATATACACCTCCACAAGTCTATGTTCTCACTTTACTAAAGTAGATAATTCCGACTCCTTTGTGTGTCCATGTCCATGAAACACTACTTAGAAGTTTTGATGTGCTACGAGTCTGTATGGTTATCGGTAACATTAAAGGAAAAAGAAACACAAGTGCAAGCTGAAGTCTGCTGTAAAACACTAAAGCCATGTTTGGTTTGAAGGAAAAGGTAGGGAAAGACAGGAAAACCAATACAAGATTTGTAAAGGTTTCCTTGCCTTTTCCTTCAAACCAAACATAGCATAAATAGAAAATTAATCTTTGGGGAAAAAACCGCATACTGTTAACATCCATTTCGACACTGTACAGGGAAAGAAAATTAATCTCATTCTTGCATATGCTTACATGAAAATGAATTGTGCGCATGTATATGCTTACCTCCATTTTGAGATAGTTTACAGCTAGAAGTAAATAAGATAGGTGTTAAGATGTATTACAGGAGAAAGTGATCAATAACATGGAGAATCACATCAGCACCATCAGAATTGATGCAGTAAGTCTTCACCTGTAAACAGAGTCACCACAGTAGCATCCTCTCTAAGTCATGAGAATCATGTAAGAAAGCCTAAAAGCTCTGAGCTTTAAAAATAACCATCAACTGACAAATGCTACCAGCATTGTATATTCGAGGTCCAGGTACATTTCTCAAGTGGAAATGATAATAATATACTACTGGGACTTGATTATAGAGCAAAACCAGATTGAAAGGACCAAATAAATGTTGGGAAAAAGAACAGAAATTCTAATTTGAAAACAAAACCACTTTGAATTCAATTTTCTTCATGCAAAAAAACAACATGAGAGGTCCAAATATATAGACTTACAGCTGAACTAACCTTAGCTAAAAATAAGCAACTAAATTAGAAAGTGGAAAAACATGGCTCACTAACTCAAAATAGTGCCTAACAATTTGGAAGTAACTCACCCACTAAGTCCACTAACATAATGCCTAATAATTAGGAAGTAAACCACCCACGAAGTCCACTAACATAATGCCTAACAGTTAGGAAGTAAATCACCCACTACGTCCACTTGGTTTGAAGCACTATCATAGTGCCTAACATTTAGGAAGCAAATCACCCACTACATCCACTTAGTTTGAAGCACTATCAACACTCCCCCTTGCCTCAAAGCTTGTTACTTCCATCTGCAGTCTGAAGTACTCGTGTTTGGCACATGGTAGTGACTTGGTAAGAACATCAGCTACTTGCTCATTGGTCCCACAATGCTTCATTGCTATTGTTCCTTTAGCAACCAGATTTCGGATGAAATGATAGTGAATGTCAATGTGCTTTGTTCTGTTGTGGAAAGCTGGATTTTTCGCCATAGCAATGGTTGCCTTGTTGTCACAAAACACTTGATTTGCACCTTCTTGAACTTGGCAAAAATCAGCTAACAATCTCCTTAGCCAAACTGCTTGACAAACTGATGTTGTTGCAGCGACATATTCCACTTCTGATGATGACAAGGCCACGATCTCTTGCTTCTTTGAACTCCATGAAATAGCACCCGAACCTAGGGAGAAAACATAGCCGGAGGTGCTTTTTCTATCATCCAAGCAACCTACCTAGTCACTGTTAGTAAAACCCAAAAGTTTGAAATTTGATGCTTTTGAGTATCAAATTCCAAAATCAACAGTTCCAGCAACATAACGAAGGATCCTCTTTGCTGCCCCGAGGTGATGCATTGTTGGGGTATGCATAAACCTAGAGACAACGCTGACAGGGAATGCTATATCAGGTCTTGTGTGAGACTAGTTCAAACCGCCAACCATACTTCTGAAATACTTCACACTCGCCATTCCAGTGCCATCATTAGCTATGAGTGTCTCATTCACATTCATGGGAGTTGGAGCTACTTTGCAGTTTAACATATTGAACATTTTCAACAAATCATTAGCATATTTTCTTTGGGAAATAAAAATCCCATATGCACTTTGGTTCACCTCCAAACCAAGAAAATAATGCAACAAACCAAAATCTGACATCTCGAATTTTTTCATCATGCAAGATTTAAATTCCTCAACAAGGGACTCACAATATCCCATATAAACTATGTCATCAACATAAAGACACACCACCAAAAAATCAGAGTTATCTTGCTTCTTCACATAAAGTGTTGGCTCATTTTTACTCCTTTCAAATCCATTCTCCTGAAAGTAGGAGTCTATTTCGCTATACCATGCTCGCGGGGCTTGCTTTAGGCCATATAAAGCCTTCTTTAACCTGTAAACTTTGCCATCATCGTCACTAACAAAACCTTCAGGTTGAGAAACATACACCTCTTCATCAAGTTCTCCATTCAAAAAAGCAGATTTAACATCAAACTGGTACACAACCCAATTTAATTGTGCAACCAAGGCTAGAAAGGTTCTCACCGTTTCAGAGCAAGCAACCGAAGGAAAGGTTTCTTCAAAGTCAACACCTTGCTGTTGAGAGTACCCTTTCGCCACCAACTGAGCTTTGTGTTTCTGTATAGTACCATCAGCATGATACTTTGTTATGTACACCCACTTGAGCCCAATAACATTATTGCCTTCTGGTAGATTGATCAATTCTCAAGTTTCATTTCTTTCAATAGCCAATATCTCTTCTTTCATTGTGTCCTGCCAAACTTGACTTTCTACAGCTTCATCATAACAAGTGGGGTCAGAAACATACAAAACAAAGCTACATGAAGCATAAATATCCCTCAATGATCTGAATTTTCTTGGAGGTGTTTCACTAGAGGAACTTGAAGATGAGGACTACAAGCTTGTTAGAGTAGATGCGCTACTGTTGTTGGGGGGAGATGAGTAAATGGTTGAGTTGCTACTACCAGCATATGGACTAGCTGGTTTTGGAGGTTCTGTCACAGGTGTTATACTAGCATCTTTTGTAACTTGTGGTGTTGTTGGTGTTGCATTGTTGTTGTTCCAGGCTCAAGTTTCTTCTTCATTGAACTTAACATCCCTTCTAATAATTACTTTGCCACCCACAGGGTTATACAACCTATATGCTTTGGATTGAGGGCTATAGCCAACAAAAATGCATTTTTTTTTATTTTTCATCAAGTTTGTTGCGGGTTGGAGAAGTAACCAAGGCATAGGCTATACAACAAAAATTTTTTAAGTGGCTTACCCGTGGCTTCCTGCCCTTCCAAGTTTCATATGGGATCTAGTTCATGATAGCTTTTGTAGGTGAGATATTGAGAAGATAAACTGTTGTTGCCACTGCTTCTACCTAGAACTGATTTGGAACACCACTTGCTTTCATCATGCTTCTTGCCATTTCAACCACCATTCGATTCTTCCGCTTAGCCACACCATTTTTCTTCGGTGTATACGGTGCCGTCAACTCCCAGTGAATGTCATTTTCCTCTCAGAAAACATTAAATTCATTAGAGGTAAATTCACCACCCCTATCGGAGCGGAGCACCTTTATACAACACCCACTTTGCTTCTCCGCTAATGCTTTGAATTTCTTGAAAGTTTCAAAAGTTTTTTATTTGAATTTCAAGAAATACACCCAACTCATGCGGCTGTAATCATCAGTAAATAACAAAAAATATTTGCTTCCACCAAATGATTCAGTACTCATTGGTCCACACACATCAGCATGTACCAATTCAAGACAATCAGAAGCCCTCCATAACTTGTCTACAGGAAATGAATTTCTACTTTGTTTCCCATAAACACAGCCTTCACAAAAATCAAAATCATCAATTTTTGGTAACCCAACAACCATATTTTTTTGAGCCAACAATTTCAGCCCTTTCACATTTAAATGCCCATAATGCAAATGCCACATTTTTGCATCACTAGCTCTAGCAATCAAGGCACAATATCTGACTTCAAAGACTTCTAACGAAAACATTTTATTTTGTGCCATAGGAATGCTAACTATTTTGTGCCCTGTTTTCTTATCTTGGACAGAACAACAACCATCATCAAACAAAATAGAGTATACACCATCCATCAATTGCCCAACACTCAAAAAATTATGAGCTAAATTAGGAACATATTGCACATCATGGAGGAGTTTTACATTACCTTGTGAGGTTTTGATGGCAATTGTACATTTCCCTTCAACTTGCATTTGCTTGTTGTCTTCGAGTCGAACTTCACTTTTCTATGACTCGTCAAGTTCTTTAAAAAGACTTTGTTCCAGACATATGGTTGGAGCATCCACTGTCCAGAAACCAAACTCCTTTGGAAGCATTATCAATAGGAGAATGAGCCATGAATAGCTTGCTTTCCTTTTCAACTTTCTCTGTAAAATTGGCCTGTTTCTACTCATCTTTTTGCTTGGATGGTGCTTTTGTATTGGCGTTGATCACCAAATTGGCCTCTTCCTCTGTCGTCACACGACCTCGACCACCTCTGCTCTATCCCCGGCCTCCAGAATTTTTTGACTTTCCCTTGTAGGAAGACTCCCCCTTAACATGAAAAGCCTTCTCCTCAACCTTTTCATAGGATCTACTCAATCTAGCTTCATGGGCTAACAGAGAACTCATTAATTCATCAAAAGTATAAGTAGACAAGTCCTTAGACTCTTCAATTGCAGCAACTACATGATCGAATTTTGAGGTTAGGCTCCTCAAAACCTTATTCACAACAGTTTCATTGTTAACAATTTCACCATATGACTTCATATGATTAACAATCCTAGACACCTTAGATAAAAATATTTGCACAGATTCTTTTTCTTTCATGGCCAATGTTTCAAAATCACGATGAAGAGTCTGTAATTTAACAGTAATTACCTTCTTGTCGCCCAAGAATTCTTGCTTCAGAATCTCCCATGCTTGAGTGGAGGTGCTAGCTGCTGCAATTCTTGGAAAAATTTCTTCATCAAGGGCTTGTTGAATGAGGAACATAGCCTTTGCATCCTTCTTACGGGTTTCTGCAACCGTTGATCAGGCTCGGTTGGATTTGTGTCTTCAAATCCCTTCTCCACCAAGTCCCACAACTCTTGAGACTTGAACATGGTCTTCATTTTGAGACTCCAGAAGTGATAATTTTCCCCTTTGAATATTGGAATTAGGGGCAGAGCTGATGAATTGGCTTCGTTGCTTCCCATGGTGGAACTCTCTTTTCTCTTACTTCGCCCTTTGCCCAAATAAAGACCCAACTTGGCTTTGATATCAAAGAAATTGTTGGGAAAAAGAACAGAAATTCTAATTTGAAAACAAAGCCACTTAAAATTCAATTTTCTTTATGCAAAAAAACAACATGAGAGGTCCAAATATATAGACTTACAGCTGAACTAAAAAGCAACTAAATTAGAAAGTGGAAAAACATGGCTCACTAACTCAAAATAGTGCCTAACAATTTGGAAGTAACTCACCCACTAAGTCCACTAACATAATGCCTAACAATTAGGAAGTAAACCACCCACTAAGTCCACTAACATAATGCCTAACAGCTAGGAAGTAAATCACCCACTACATCCACTTAGTTTGAAGCACTATCATAGTGCCTAACATTTAGGAAGTAAATCACCCACTACGTCCACCTAGTTTGAAGCACTATCAACAATAAACAGTACTCAGTCCTAGGGATTGTGGCTTGGGCTGTGCCCTAATCTGAATAAGCCTGAACCCGTTCAGAGATGCAGCTTCGTTCCCTTGCGTTGGGTAATAATATAATGTCAATGTATGGAAAGTGGTTTCTATGGATCAAACAACTTTTGTTCACTAATCAATAATAGGACCCCTATGATTAGGAAAATCTCTTCTTATTCTTCATACACTAGTGAATATTTTAATACACCAAGAATAGAAAAAGACAAATGTGTACTGGGGTTAGGATGGATTTTGTTGCTGTGAGCCCAACCTAACCTGATCTGTGGGAAATCTAATAAACCAAACATAAAGTTAGTTGGACCTGTCCCAAGTATCCTTGCCCAACCCTAATCAGGTGCCAAAACCCAACAAGAAATGATAAGAGGACTAGTTTACAGGAATAAACCTTGTTACTTAGAGTTCAGAAAGCAACTGGATGTCTTTGAATAGTATCTGTAACACTCCATCTGCCTTAGCTTCTCACTGGGTCAATTGAATCAGAATGTGTCTGCTTGACAGGGAAAAGTTACTGGTTACATAGTTCTAACCTAAGATGAATGAATGTATGGAAGTGGGAGCCAGAGCTGGGGTGGGAAAACAGAAGCATCAACTATGAGTCAAACTTGAGTCAGACTTGATGAGAAGTTTGGCAGGATATGCCATGTCTTTCAGACATCACATGGGTCAAACTTAACAAGATGTTGGTCAAAGTAAATAACTGTTACCTCAAATTTATGGAGGCTTCTAACATCTATACAAATCAGATTTATTTTAGTGCATGTGATGAAATTGAGAAAAGAGAAGATACTTGCCTGTATGGTACTGTGTGCAAGAAATCTCTGTTTACTTCTTCTGAAGCAAACATCAATTCGTTCCCAACTCAGTTTTGTGAGACCTCTTATCATTGCCTCTACAATTTTGGCAAATGAAAAAAGAAACTCAGTTTGTTTTCCTTTTCTTTTGATAATTAAGAAAGCTTTATTAACAAAAATATAAGAGAAGGGACAAAGCCCCTATACAAGAATAAATACGGAAAAGATTCTCTATACAACATCCCCTTCTTGTTTTTTTTTTTTTTTCTGAGAAAATACAACATCCCCTTCTATGTATCAAAAAACTGTGGAATTCCACCTATTACAGAAATTTGAGAACCGAAACTCATCAAGCTCTCCTAAAATCAACTCGGTCTCTATTCCCGAGGTTCAAGGCCCTGCATATGCAAGGCACATGCTTAGATTGGTACATGATTAGGACCGAATAGAACACTCTGAATCATAACCCAAAGCCACCTATACTGCTTCACTTCAACTAGTGAAAGCTAATTCAAGAAATGGACAAGAAGAAAATAAAGAACTGAGTATGTGATATGAAAAAGGATAACGAACAGTAAAACACTATTTATCAAATGTAAACATCTTTACTAAATGTTGGTGTGAAGTTCATTTTTATTTTTCTTAACGATATTTGTTTCAAAATGTGGTGGCCCAACCGATTAGCTTGTAGGTAATGGATCACTTTTGTTTTAGCATACATTTGTTACAAAAGAAATGAATAACATATGCTCAGTTGCATGAAAAGTAAATAATTTTTAGTCTGTCAATCCGCTTTTTATCTTGGTACAGTTTTGTTACAGATAACATACAAATAGCATGTGTTTAGTCATATGAAGAAAGTGCTTCAGTTCAGTTGTAAATATATTAACAAGCAAACAAGGGATTTAGTTTGACATTAATTGGATTCTAAAATTAAGTTTCAAGCTTACGAGCTGCAGTTGCAAACCTTCCATGTCAATAGTCTTGCATCCTTTTACAGCCTCTGAACCATTAGCCTCTGAAAGGACTTCTTGCCCAGGACTGAATGTCTTTGGTTCCTCTACATTTACTATATGTGGATATTTTCCATTCCCTGCCAAATGCTTGCACTGGAAGAAAATATAATGAGCAAGCAGATGATGTATTTAATAATCTTTGCAGAAGTTGAAAATTTACCTTTGGTAGCTCATTCTTTTGACGTATAGATGATGTACTCCCCCCAACAAGGTCTTTGAACAAAGTTAAGTTATTATTGAAACCAAATCATACAACATTAACATAAAGATTTGTATCAACAAACCTAGATTGTCAAACCTGTTCAGTCTGCTAAACTGTTTGTATGCCTGATACTATTTTCTTGAGATTAAATGAATACCTAGATTACAAAATACAAATTTTCTAAATCAGGATACGATCAAAGCATGTATTTGCATAGGCAACATGGCGCCTGAAGGATTGGAGAGCAGATCTGAAGAAAGGAAGAGAGTTGATGGTTAGAAGACATTTAGAAGATATGCAGAACAAGTTTTAATAACTCATGATGCCTCACATGAATGGAAGATCTCCACAGTCATTGACCATTTGAAGAAGCAGAGGAGGACTTTTGTTATCACCATCAGTCAGGAATAGATGCTTTCCAGTTCTACTGAGAATCCATGACATATGAGATGCTGCTTTTTCCATAATATGAATACCACAAAAAATTGGAACCTGAAAAACAAACAAACAATAAATAAACAAAACAACAATTTTTTTTCTGAAAAGGTAAGGTAAAAATTTTCATAACTAAAAGGCTAAAGCCCAGAAACAAGTACAAGAATCTATAGCTTCTATAAGGTGACAGTGAAAACAATAAGTAGACAATCTATAGCTTCTGCAAATAAAGCAACATTGACATAGTTTAAAAAAAATTATCCATATGTACCAGCATTCAAAATAACCATAAAACAGGAGATTCTTCACCTACTTTTTGTTTTTACTAAATTATAACATTCTATGTTTCAAATAATAATGCACAAATAGATATTGGAAAACAGTAATTTGCTGACTGATAATCAACTTATAATGAAGTGATTATAAGCAATAGCAATCTTGAAGTAATGGGATGATGGTTGATATTTTAATTTGTGCTTCTCCAAATTTGATATTATGGTCTATGGTTTGGAGGTTAAAACAGAGAAACATGAGAAATAAAATAGGACAAAGGAGGCCTTTCTTTCAATTGACAAAGAAGGCTTACTAATCAGGTTGAGTAAAGAGCATCTCTTATACAACCTACCCTTTACCTGCCACATTGAGAGATAACATGGCAGACTCAAACCATCCAACATGTGCTGGATCTTTTTGATTTGCAACATGTTCAATCCTCTAGTCCACATCAGTCCCATATGGCCATACACACATACCCCACCTTGTATTCATAGTTTTCCCACAAATATTAGTCATTAAAAGTTATGATCTTTTAATATAGTAATCTCAGAAAGGTCTTTACTATTGGCATGTGGTAGGTACCAATAGATTGCTATGTTAGATACTTAGGTTATTTAGAGAAGCTTCTAAATGAACTGACCAGCATAGCCACAGAAGCTGGTCTATGGTTTCTGGCAGGGGCCATCATGGGCCAGGGCCCCAGGCAGGGCTTAGCACCTATGATAAGGGCTATAGCCAGCCTGGGCCAGGCTCCAGGCCTACATGACTTTAAGTATTAAATATTAAATAAATACAAGCATACATATATACTATTTTATATTATATAAGACATGTATAAAATTTATATTATATACATTATACAATAATACAAAATATAATATAAAATATGTATTATAAGTGTCAGCTCTCCCTCTCCCTCACCCTCGCCCTCTCCTATGCTTTAATTCCAATAAGTTATTGCTTGATTCTAGCCATTCTTTATTTGAATCATAATTTATTATTGTAGGTATTTCATTTGATTAATAGCTCAATTTTCATTTCTTGGAGTAGCCCCTTGGATGCTTTAATCCTGCACTAAATTCTTTTAAACCAATAAATCTAATGGCCTCGAGCCTACAACACTAAGCCCTAATTTCTTTAAGGCTCATTAACATTTTTTTTGTAATTATTTTCTTGATTCTTAGCCACAAGTTTTTAAGCCATGGATACCTGAAATCTCCCATTTTCATTGTGAGATCAAATTCTTAAGGCCCATTTTAGGATGCTCCTACTCTGTCCTGTATCAATGACCTACAAATCATAAATTCCACTATGCATTCTAATTCAGGCATGCTTCCCCACCATTTTGAATTATTTTCACATAATATTTAGTCATCATTTCTTTTGTTCTAAAGAAAATTTTTAAGAAATCAACTATTATTATTTTTTAATTAATTAGACATTATTGTAAATATGAAATTATGTCATCATATAGACCAAACATAAATGAATGAGCAAATGAAAGAAAGTAGGTTCTGATGAAGCACTCCTAAGACTTCTGAACAGGCGACAAAAAGTTCTAATAGGTACTGGTAAAGAAAGTATTGCTTTTAACTAACTCAGGGGCATCCAAAAGTTTGCATTCTGAACAGCTTCAAAGAGAATAGGTCGTTGGTTTTGGAAGAGTGGCTTAACAAAACACTTCAGGCATGGAATTAGAAAAATCACCTGTTTATGCCCTCTTGAACCAAGGTGTGGTGTTGCAAAAGTTACAAAATTCATAGGTTCCAGTCCAGCTATTTTTCCTTTGGATTTCCCATCCAAACTTGGAGTTCCAGCTTCCATCATTTGTACAATCTCCATTTCCTTCAGAAGGTTGCCTTATGAGATTGTGTTCATAAAGCCTACCAATAGCATATCTTGCCACCAAACCACCCAATGAGTGACCTATAAAGGATATTTTTTGAAGCCTTGGATTATGCCTTGTAATTGATTGCACCTGGAAAAAGAAAGAAAGAAGGAAGAAACTGCACTCTCTAAGTTCTTGACCTGTCATGGCAACTTCAGATTGGCATGCAATCATGAACTTATAACGAAACAAACAAAACCAATTTCAGGAAAAACATTTTATTCTGAAGGACAATATTAGATTAGAGCTTCGGCTGCAGAGGAAGAAACAAGGTAATTTTTTACAGATGTGATGGAATCACTATGCACCTCTTCTGCTAATCTCTCTCCCATTGTGTCAACACCATCAAAAGTCAACATTGAGGAATTACACGCGCTGCCTGCATATAGTGCAGCAATAAAACTCCACTCATGTTAATAAATGAAACAAAAGCGTGCCCATAAGTGTCAGTTTCAAAAGTATGCACGCAGACAATATTTGCCACACATTAGCCTTGTACATTCAAGGTCAACAACCAATTCTTGCTAACTTAAAACTATTATGACCAAGGCAAGGAGAAATAAGTATAGAAATTCATTGCCCAAAGTCCAAGAGTCATTATGTCCTTATATATTCAAGGTCAACAACCAGTTCTTCATTGGTAGTCCAAGACTCAGAAAGATGCTCCTTAAACAGTCAAAAGAATATATATCAGACAGACAACAGTCAGAGGATGTACAAGACATCCCAACTAAGAAAAAAAAACTTAAGAAAGAAATTCCACTTCCAATATAAAAATTAAAAAGCTTAAGAAAAGCTATAACTATACAAGAAAGCCTTTTTCTACAATGGATTTTGTGAACCCATTGAACACTGAATTCATTTCCCATGCAATCCATCTAATATGAAATATTGGCTAGGATTGACTCCATAATCCTCCTTCAATAGTCAAGAAATTGATTGCTGTTAAATATCTAGGATGCTGAGACACATATTAGATCCAGACATTGGTATGAAGAATGAGATGTCACTCTTCTTTCTAAAAATCCAAATTAAACATTATTATGGATATGATCATCCTGTCTAATATGTTAATACAATACTTCCATTTTAATCTCCAGATGATGTAAACTTCGATGACTATAAGATCCATTCATTTGAAATTAAGAGAATAATGTAATATAAAATTGTAATAGAGATATTTAATGGGAAATTTAGATAGAGAGACTTATATGCGTCAGAACTATCTCTGTAGTATCCAGTATTGGCATCAATATCATATTCTATTGTAAAGAGTTGTTACAGGTTTCTCTGTCAAGCCTTTTCTGGTAGATGAGGACATTACTGAGATGATCTAATGATCAATGGAAAGAACTTCTTCAAGTGAATAAATTCAAAAATTATGGAGATTACATGAGTAACATGACATTCGGAACTATCCAACTGAGAAGAGAACTACATGATGTATCAATCAGCTAATTATGCCACAAATGTGAAAGGCTTTTCATCTTGAGTGACTTTCTAATTTTACATCTTCCCAATGAGTTCGTGATCCCTCTATTTCAAAGTGGTAGATCACATTTTGAAATTCCTAGTACATTTCTATACCTAAAAGAAAGTTCTTTTCAATCAAATGTCACACTTTGAACTTCCTAGAACTTCATCCAAGAAGTACTTCAAGCACCAAAAAAATGCATTACATTAACTGCAATTACCAGCACTATCAAGATTACATGACAATTTAATCTCAAAAAAGACAGAATCCAGAAACAGAGGAAGTCAAGAATAGAATAAACTCACAATGCACAAGAATATCTTGGGGATATCTTTTGCGGAATTGCTTATCAGCATATTTCCAATTTCCAGCACTGGATAGATAATCACAATAGAAACAAAAATTAAATTTACATTAAAAATAAGTCTGAAAAAAAAATAAAAACAAAGAATTGCTATAACACGGAAGGCAATTATATGCAATGGGTAATGAGAGCATAAGTTGCTCCAACAAGGAAATTATTTTGGTAATGGCCAACAATCCCATTGTACTTTGCTGGCTCAACAAAGTGCATTAGAACTTAGGTTCCATATGAGAGTTATTGATTTTGACATTCTTAAAATGTTTCTTTGATATTCATGGAAATATGTTAATAAAAGAAATATCCCCTTGCCCCTTGCAACAAATGATTAAAATATCCATACAATAAGCCCCATATCATATCAGGCATATCCGTATCGGTGCATCAAGATATGCTTGGATACACTGATACAAAAGCTTTTTAAAAACTTTAAAGCTTTAAAATAGCCCATGGGACCCTCTAATACCTATAAAACAAAAAAGTAAAAAATAAAAAAATAGGGTATCGGTTGTATCAATATGCACTGATGTCCACTTGAGGGCATAGTTGTCAAGGCAACGCCTAGGCGACTAGATGGTTTCCTGAGGTCACCTTGCCTAGATGACTGATGGTTTTTACATTAGGCACCCGCCCAGATTATTAGGTAGGCGCCTATATTCAAGAGAGGGCGAACAGGTCACCTCACCCAGATGACTGATGGTATTTACTTCAATTCGTCCATGATGTGAGGCGACTTGGCGCCGATGTGAAGGATCTCTTGTATGCCGATGATGTAGGCACCTGTGTGCCAATGATGATAGGCAACCGCTGGGCCGGAACACACCCTTGCACTATGGGCAACGGGATAGCTCATTCAGCTTAGGCAAGGGGCTGGCGTGGTGAAGGGTCATGCTTAGGCCAAGCCTGCATGCCAAGCCTCCCTTGAGTGTCGGTGGCGCAGTGCCGGTCCATGTACTGTCCCCATGAGCATGTGTGCGCCCATAAGGAACCCCGGTAGCCATGCTAGCCATTAACCAGGGCCGCCCCACAAGGGATGTTGGTCTAAGAGTGCCAAGGTCAGGCATCCAAGGAGGTTGACCACCCCTCCTCAAAGAGTACGTTAAGCTTTTAGAGGTCTGCCTGAAGATGACATCACTTCTCCCAAAAATCTTACAGGCGAAAATGATGACGGTGTCCCTTAATGTAAGCCCGCCAAGCGTAGGCAAGGCTAAGACTGTGTTAGACCATGACACGTTGGTCTAGTTGGAGTAGCTTGTTAGGTTGCTCGTCATTGGCGAGCTGCAAGAGGCAAGGTAGTCCCTGTTTCACCGAGGTGAACCTCACTATTGAGTTGGGCCTAGTTGTTTTTTATTCTTATTTTAAGCTATTTAGTTAGGAAGTCGTTGGGCTTTAGGCCCATTAGTTTATGTTTTTAAGTTGTGACTGTTCAGCTACATTAGTAGCCGCCCTACTAAGGGCATCCTTGTAATATCTCATCCTTTAAGTTAAGTATAAATATAATGGGGGGTTGGCGGCTAGGGTTAATTCAAGAATCTTGGTTGACTTCCTACTCTTTTCTCCCTCTCTTTTCTTCTCTACTACTGAAATCTTTATCTTCCTCCCCTTTTCCTTTCACAAGAAATTCAACTAAATCTATAATCAGTGATTTCTACTTGGTATCAGAGCAGGCTGAAGGTTCCTTGAGTTGTTTCCTCATGCAGCCCTAGATCGGCCGATTGCATGGTGATTTAAGAGGCTAATCGAAGTTCTCAGGTAAGCCCAGATTTTGGATTTTTTGGTGGATCTGTGTGCCCTGTAGCTGGTCTAGGGTTTCTCATCAAAATCAAGAAAAACTGGAGAAAGGGGAAAAGTCCTGTTTCTGTTGGACTCTTCAATTTTGACCTAGGAAGTGGCGCCCTAATTTTTTAGGGTTCCTTGTAGTTTTCTGTAAGGGTGGTTCAAGTCCTGCCTGATTTGGAGGCTTCTAGAGAGCGGTTGCCTCTTCTCTCTCTTCTCTCGTCCCATAGAAAAGGAATCTTTTGTGGGAAGATAGCCTAGGACACCAGAAAGGTGTTGTTGGTTCCAGAAGTGTTTCGTTTGATCTTGTTACATATTTCAGTTATTTTCTTTACATTTTTTGAGAAGCATGGAGGGTTACGAAGTTGAAAATAAGCCCGAGAGTGAAATGAGACCAGTAGAAGGAGGTGTTGGAGACCTTTTCGGGACTAAGACCATCACTACAGTTAGATTGGATAGTACAAATTACTTAGAATGGTCACAATCTGCAAAGATGGCCATTGGTGCTTGTGGGAAATAAGGGTATATCACTGGTGAGGAAGTGAAACCCGAAACTAGCAACTCCCGGTGGGTACAGGAGAATTATATGATGATGACTTGGTTGCGTAATTCCATGTTGCCCCATATAGGTAAAATTTTTTTATGGGCAAATACAACTAAGGAAATATGGGATGGGGTTGCAGAAACCTATTCACAGAGGGAGAATGTCGCTAGGGTTTATCAGTTGAGAAATCAGATTATTTCTACAAGGCATGGAGATAGACCAATTGCAGCCTATTTTTCAACCCTTAAAACCCTATAACAGGAGATTAACCATTTAGAGACATTTGCTTGGGAAACCACTAAGGATGCAGCTACCTATCAAAAACATCTAGAGAAGTATAGGGTGTTTGAATTTCTTGCTGGCCTTAACCCTGAGTATGATATTGCAAGACAACATCTTCTTTCCAGGGATAGTGTTACCCTTTCCCAGGCATATGTCTTTGTGTTAGGGGAGGAGAGCAAGAGAGATGTGATGATGAAAAATCCTATTTCTGATCAGTCTACCATGGTGAGTACTGTGAAACCTAAACAAAGTGGAGATCGGGGTGGCAGTGAATCAAGAAGGAAGATAGAAGAGATTTGATCTGTGACTACTATAAGAAGCCTAAACACACAATAGATACTTGTTGGAAGCTTCACCCACATCTTGTGCCGACTAGACTGAAAAATAAGAAGGGAAATGCACACATGGCAGTTTCTGGTGACATTCCGACCCCTCCTACTACAGCTGCTCTAGAGTTTGTTGCAGTTGATGCAGTAAAGGCCGAACTTGAGAGGTATGGGAAACTTTTGAACCAGCGGGATACAGCCAATTCCAGTTCAGAAGCAAGCGGACAACAAGGTACAGGTGGCACTGGTGGAGTCCACTCTACTGCCTTTGGTCACATAGGTAGTTCACACGTCACTGCAAATTATGTTTCTACTTCAGGTAAGGAGGGACCTCCTTGGATTATAGATTCTGGAGCCTCAGAGCACATGACTCATAGCTCTACTATTTTTTCTTCTTACCAGCTCTGTTCTGGCAGAGATAGGGTCTCCACAGCTGATGGATCCCATGTTCCTATTGCTAGGAAGAGATCTGTCAAGATTAGTGATTATATTTCTCTACCTTCAGTCCTTCATGTTCCTAGATTGAGCACTAATTTGTTATTTGTTAGTAGTTTGATTAAGAACCTGAACTGTTCAGTAATTTTTTCTCCTGGTCATTGTATTTTGCAGGATCTGGATTCAAAGAGGACGATTGGGAGTAGTCGTGAAGTGAATGGGATCTACCTCTTGGATGTTCTTCCTCCTCATCAGAGTCATCATGTCAGCAGGGTAGTGAGTTAGAGTTTGTGGGTCAAATTATGCTTTGGCATAATCGTTTGGGCCATTTACCTTTTTCTTTTTTGAGTTTTTTGTTTCCAAAACTTTTTGAGTTTGTTAGTTTGTCAAGTCTGGAGTGTGAAGCTTGTCAACTTGGAAAGCATTGTAGGCATTCATTTAGACCTAGTAATAAAATGTGTTCTTCTTCTTTTGATGCTATTCATTTGGATGTGTGGGGACCTTACCATGTTCCTTCTATGGGAGGCTATCGATATTTTCTCTTATTTGTGGATGATTTTTCACGATACTCTTGGATTTACCTGATGAGATCCCGCGATGAAATACCATCCTTGGTGAGGCAATTTCATCAAATGGTGTTAACACAGTTTGGAACAAGAATAAAGGTGTTTAGATCAGACAATGGTAGGGAATATTTTGAAAAACACCTTGCTTCATATCTATTAAAATATGGCGTTGTCCATCAGAGCAGTTGTCCCTACAGTCCACAACAAAATGGTGTTGCAGAAAGGAATAACAGACACATTGTTGAGATTGCAAGAAGCATGATGGACACATCTACAGTTCCAATTCGGTTTTGGGGTGATGCAGTTCTCACAGCAGTAGATATGATTAACAGGGTGCCCTCTCGTATACTTGGATTCAACACCCTATTCAGTCTCCTTTTTCCTGAGGGGGAGATGTTTCATATTCCTCTCAGGGTGTTTGGGTGTGTTTGCTTTGCACATGTCCTTGGTCCTCGCCGCTCAAAGCTTGATCCCAAGGCAAGGAAGTGTGTATTCCTTATATATGCAGAAAATCAAAAAGGGTACTACTGCTATGATCCAGTCTCTGGGAGACGGTATGTTACCATGGATGTCACTTTTTTTGAATCCACATACTTCTTTTCAAAGAATCCTTCTCACGGGGAGTGTTTTGGGGAAGTGAGTCAGCAGTCTATTCCTCTCCTAGTTCCAGTCCCTGTGTCTACTCCTGTGCTTGACCATCCTGTGTCACCTACCTTACCACCTCCTTTGCGTCCTTTTTCTCAGCATTACTTACAATAGAGACTTCACAAGGAGGTTGATTCCACTGCAACAGAACTCATATTACTTCCTGTCGATTCCTTAGAGACTCCAGATTCGGCTGACATGGATTCAGGTATTCCTCTTGGTCTCGCTACTGTTTCAGTTCCCATTGATTCTACTAACCCTGTTACAGATAACCTTGATCTTCCTATTGCTCTCAGAAAAGGGAAGAGAAAGTGTACTGCTCATTGTATTTCACAATACTTATCCTACAGTGGACTTTCTCCTTCCTATCGTGTTTTTCTTTCCTCCCTTGACTCAATGTCTATACCCAAGGGTGTTAGTGAAGCTCTCTCCAAACCTGAGTGGAAGACAGCTATACAGGAAGAGATGGCAACTTTGATTAAGAATCAGACACGGGACATTGTGGATCTACTAGAAGGCAAGGAGACAGTTGGATGCAGATGGGTTTACACGGTAAAATATAAGGCAGATGGAAGTATAGAAAGGTACAAGGCAAGACTTGTTGCAAAAGGGTACACACAGACCTATGGTGTTGATTACTTAGAGACCTTTGCACCGGTTGCAAAGATGACCTTTGTTCGGATACTTCTTTCTCTTGCTACCTCATACTCTTGGCCCTTGTTTCAAATTGATGTGAAGAATGCTTTCCTAAATGGGGATCTGCAAGAAGAAGTGTATATGAATCTTCCTTTAGGCTTTTGCAGTGATACTGAAAAGGGAAAGGTATGCAGGCTTAAGAAGCCACTTTATGGCTTGAAACAATCTCCCAGAGCATGGTTTGACAGATTCAGAAAGACCTTGATTGCTTTTGGATACACTCAGACTCAATCCGATCATACATTGTTTGTGAAGCGCAGGGTATCCTTGGTGTCAGTCCTAATTGTTTATGTGGATGATATTGTTGTCACGGGGAATGACCTATGTGAGATTGATTGTCTGAAAAGGAATCTACATAAAGAATTTGAAATTAAGGATCTTGGAGAACTGAGATACTTACTAGGCATTGAAGTTGCAAGATCAAAACATGGAATTTTTATCTCTCAAAGGAAGTATGTCTTGGATCTTCTTCAAGAGACAGGGAAACTTGCAACAAAGGCAATCAGTACCCCTATTGATCAGAACCATAGAATCAATGCATCAGAAGGTGAACCAGTAAAGGACATTGGAAGATATCAGAGACTTGTGGGTCGGCTGCTATACTTGTGTATGACAAGACCAGACATTTCTTATGCAGTAAGTGTAGTAAGTCAATACATGCATGCTCCACGATTCCAGCATTGGGAAGCAGTTGACAGGATTCTTGCTTATCTGAAGGGACACCCGGGCAGAGGCATACTGTTTACTGATCATTGACAGTTGAAACTAGAGGCTTATACAGATGCAGATTGGGCAGGATGTCTTGATGACAGGAGATCAACATCAGGAGTGTGCACCATTGTTGGGGGTAACCTTGTCTCGTGGAAGAGTAAGAAACAAACAGTGATGGCAAGATCAAGTGTTGAAGCTGAATACAAGGCCATGGCACATGGAGTTTCAGAACTTCTCTGGATCTGTTCCCTATTAGAAGAAATTGGTGCAGGTAGAAGAACCTACGATGTTATACTGTGATAACCAGGCAGCAATTAACATTGCCCATAACCCAGTCAAGCATGACCGAACTAAGCACATTGAAGTGGATAGACATTTTATTAGAGAAAGAGTAACTTCTGGAGAAGTTTGTTTTCCATACATTGCTTCTGATCTACAACTCACGGATGTTCTCACAAAAGGTGTTGCAAAGAACAAGCTAGAGCACGATCTATGCAAGTTGGGAATGTGTGACATTTACTCCCAACTTGAGGGGGGAGTGTTGAGTTGGGTCTAGTTGTTTTTTATTCTTATTTTAAGCTATTTAGTTAGGAAGTTGTTGGGCTTTATGCCCATTAGTTTGTGTTTTTAAGTTGTGACTGTTCAGCTACATTAGTAGCTACCCTACTAAGGGCATCCTTGTAATATCTCATCCTTTAAGTTAAGTATAAATATAATGAGGCGTTGGCGGCTAGGGTTAATTCAAGAATCTTGGTTGACTTCCTACTCTTTTCTCCCTCTCTTTTCTTCTCTACCATTGAAATCTTTATCCTCCTCCCCTTTTCCTTTCACAAGAAATTCAACTAAATCTACAATCAATGATTTCTACTCTCACGACTATGAGGTGGTGTTGGTCCTCCAAGGTGGGGTCTCGCGATCAGGGATGCGAGAGCCTCAATAGCTGCTACGTGTTCGAGCCTTACAGTCTTACAAGGGGTCGCATCTAGGGGTGCAAGTCGAGCGGGCTGGGCTGGGTTTTAGCTCAACCCAGGCCTAACCCTAAGAATTGGTCCTAAAGCCCGAGCCCAGCCCGAGCCCGAGGTCAAGCCCGAATTATCCAACCCAAGCCCAGCCCACACTAAAATTTCAGGCACTCGGGTTGGGCCTGGGCTAGGCCAGACTTGGATTGCTTAAGAGGTTTTCACATTGGCTTTTGGGTTTCCTTAATTCTTGTTGCCATAATGCCATTTGAATTAAAAGAAGTTGAAACGTCAAAGACACAAAGAGGAAAATTGGTGTTTAGAAAAAGAAACTAATTAGTAATTAATGAGTAATGGCATTGGCACATGACACCTAATACTAAATTAGTAATTTACTAATTAAACAATTACCATTTAGTCATTAACATACAATTCAACCATATATACATATATATTATAATTTATAAATGTGCATATATAACATATCGGGTCGGGTTCAGGTTACCCAAGACCTCAACCCGAGCCCAACCCAAAAAATATAAAAACCCGCCTTTTCAAGCCCAGGCCCAACCCGTGAAAAAATCAAGTTGGGCCGGGCCGAGTTCGGGTTAAGCCCGCCCAAGTTGCACCCCTAGTCACATCCTGGGGCAGAGCCAAGCGTAGGGGTTAAAAACGTAGTAAAGTGGGTCCTTCCCCCCACCCCCCCAACACACACACACTTGAACTGAACTCCCAAAATTAAAAAAATATTTTTTTTTTCTTTTAAAAAAATCTGTAATAAATCCAAACCTTCCTGTCCCATATCTTTCAAAATCCTACCTCTTCAACTCCCTATTTCATTTTCTTATTTAATTTGCCCTCCCTCCCCCCAAAGAATTTCTGGCTCCGCCACTGGTCGCATCCACCCTCATCAGAAGGATAATTGTTTTTTAAGTTCAGACAACTAATACTATGCAGCTAGATCACCTAAACCAATTATTGATGTATGCAATCATGTGATGCCCCTTACTTCCATAGATTGTGTTTGTTTCCCTATAAAATGGATGCAGAACTTTCCAGGCGGAAATATTTCAGCTATTAATTCTACCCCTTTGCAGTGGAAACTTTGTTTTCCACTCCTAATTTGTTTTGGTGTAAATGGCAAGAAAAAAAAGAGTCATCATCGTAAGGGGGTAAAAACATATAGCTCAAAGATTTCAGCATTCAAAAATATCCCCTTATTTAATGTTGAAAAAAATGGAGCGACACTGCAGCCCAACTGATCTTAGAACCTTTGTTCCACATTCTATACTATAAGCAGAGCCTCTTTCTTCTCAACTGATCTTAGAGTCATATGGAAATACCAAACTTGTAACTAAGTTAACAGCTCCGACACTGCAGCTCAAGTCCTAACTCCTAATATTTCCATTCCCACCCAAAACCTTGGACCCGATTCACAACAGAGAACCTTCTTTTATTCAAACAAAACCATTTGCTTAGAGTATGCGATTCTTGAATAAGAGGAAACATGCCAATGCATTGGCACACGTTCAGACAAAAGTAAATTGTTGAAATTAGCAGTTTAGCAGCTATCTTCGAAATTCGAGATCAAAGGAAGAGAAACACCTCTAATACTCATTTTAAACAAGATTAAATTGAATTCTGTGCAATGCACAGGCATCAAACGTGTACCAGCGCAGTAGCATTTATCGACCAAAAATAGCATTTCAGAAATGCAAAGAAACTGAGTCATAGTAAAACCAGAGCAAGGAAACAAAGTAACAAACCTCCCTATGATGCCATTAACCATGACGACAAGGTGAGTTGGAAAGCGATGATCTCCGCTACCACCGGACTCGGCGACCGAACTCGGACCGCCGTTCAAATGGTGTTCTGATCTGAAACAACCCATTCTCGGTAAATAAGATTTCTTCTTAGTCATGTTCTTCTTCTTCTTCGCAATATTTGATTCGTGGCGTGATGTTTCGGGTTCTGGTGGTTGAGCTGTTTCGGAACGGCTATGCAACTGCAACTCCCGAGATGCCGCCATTCTTTTTAAAGAGGAATCCCGAATCAGGGGAAAGGATTCGAACTGTTGGTCTGTTGTTCACGGGTTGGTTTAGTTCGTTAGTTACCGATGACGAGGAGGAAGAAAGAAAAGACTGAAAATGGGGATGGGGTTTTAGATTTAAGTCCACGACACGAAACGAGGCGAGCTCTTTCCTTTGTTGCTAATAACTTGCTGCTATTGATATATTACGTCAAAGTTGATACAATCGAATCCATCACTTCCCAGTTCCCTCCACAAGTTTGGTCCCACCCAGGTCCAGCGACTCTACACGACTCGCGAAGAACGGAAGAAGGTGCAGTTTAGTCCCTGGCGGCTGGCGCAGAGAACGATGTGGACCAATTTCAATTTGTGCCCCTACTCTCTCCAGTTATTTGCACATGCTTTTCTGTCTTGCTTGTTGTGATATCGGAGTGAAGCAAAGTGCATTCTTTGGAAACCCCGGCAATGTCCCGATCGCGGAAACGGGCAAACGGCTTATTTTTCAACGAACATAAGATTAAAGAAACACGCAATTGATTTAAGCCAATCAATCTCTCTCTCTCTTTATAGCGGGCCCGTGTGCTGTACGGGATGGGGCATCCTTACACCTGCCTCTAGTCAACACACTCTATCCCATTCCCGCCCGTTTCTCATGGTGGAATGGGTTCGAGGTAAGGCACTCATCCTTTATTGGAGATAGGGAGTTCCCAAATGTTCTCTACCTAGAGATAATCACCTAAAAATAATTTAAATTATGGATATTTTATAAATAAGATTATGAGAATTTGGGGTATTTATTTAGCTATGTTAAATATTCTATTATTTAAAGATTTAAATAATATGTAAAATATTTAATATTTTTTATTTTTTAAATTTTATTTCTTTAAAATTATAATATAATTTTAAATATTTAGTTACATAATTATTTAGATATTTTTAATATTTTTATTTAATAATATTTATTTATAATTTTTAAAATATTAGTTAGTTATTAAATTAATTGAATAATCCATAAAATTATAATTTATATTGTAATTACATAATTTCATTTTTGAAATTCGTAAAAATATAAAATTGTTAATAATTTGAATATTATTAAACATATTATAATTATTTTTTATGTTTTTAATAAATATTGTAAAGTTATTAACATAATTTCATTATAATATTTAAGTAATTATTAAATATTTTAATTGAAACTTTCTTTATATAGATATAAATAAAAGTAGAGGAAATGATAAATAGGAATTAGAGAAAATTTAGAAGATAAATAGGAATTAGAGAGAAATATAGATAATTTAGGAAAAAATGTGGGATAGTTAGTTTCATACTAAAAATGAGAGGAAAAAAAGAAAATAAGCCACGTTAGGTGGCGATTCCTAGTACTTCTAGAGGGAATCTTATACCAAATTACTCAATTTAGGTAAGGAGCAAGAAGAGGACGGAAAGCTGGTCGATTTTATTCTTTGGATTTTTCCAAAACCACATATCCCTTTTCTAAATTATTTTCAATAAGCCGCTCGTGCTTGTTATAATTTACAAAAGCCGTCATCTTTGATTCTAAAAAATCAAACCCTTTTTTTTTTTTCTAAATCCATGTTAATAATCAAGAGGGTATGAGCTGAGCTGCTTTCTTTTCTGAAAATTAAACTTTAGGACATTAAACGGGCACAGAGACGGGTATTAATAGGGAGTGAAGTCCCCCATCCTATTTTTTTTTTCGAGTTCACATACTCTGTTTTTTCATTTTTTTAAGTTTGTGTTAAGCTTGATCTTCTTTTTTTGTTCCAGTTCACATACACTTGAGGTTTCTTCCACTGTCGTTCCTCTATCCAACAAGTTAATGGAATGCACAAACAGTTTTGCCTCTTTACAGACCAAGTATTTTCTTACAGTGAAAACAGTATTCTGTTATAGTTGCCTTTTCCACTGTCGTCATTGCTGCTATCTGGTTTTGTTAGATAGCAGCGACTACTGTTCTTTGCAATCTAAATTTGGAGAAGAGCCTATGACTTCTTGGGTAGAAAATGAACAGAATTTGGTTAGATGTGGTCAAGGCGGGAGCAGAGTTTTTTGCTTATGGTAAAGGGCAGAATCTGTAAAGGGCAGCCTGCTACTTTTTAACAAACTTCTGTGTTGAATGTGTTCTTTCATAGGAAACAGATAAGCGACCGGTATACTTGCCACCGATCAAACAATCGCTGCCAAAAGTCTCAAATGGTGACCATCGTCCTTTTTGTTCTTGATGAGGGCGGATTTGGCCATCCAATCACATCATGATACATGGCATCTTGGAACAACTGGATGACACATGGACACTACCTAAGTTATGATTTGGAGTCTCAGATCACGGTTCGTCTTCACTCCGACCTAACGACTTTGACCACAACTTATGCCGGCTAGGAGCACCTTGTCTAAGGCCGACCTTTAGCACATCGTCATTGGCCGTGTGACCTCAACGGAGGAGCGACCTCCCTCAAGAGCTTGCCGACCTGACTAAGGTTCAGGAGGCGACCTGCGAGTTGTGCTCGCCAACAAATTCGGTATGCATATCCTGACACTCCTAAGTTTCTTGGAAGATGGCCCACGTACCAAGTGTTCTGGAGGATGGTCAACATGCGTGGCGGTTACCTTTAGGGATTTTAAACCGTTTAGGTGACCTCCCAGAAATCTCGGATGCAGTGCGTGAAGTCCACACCAAACAAAGCCTATATAAAGGCACCAACCCCAATGACACGAGAAGGTACACGCGGTTAAGTACATTCTAGCTCTCATACTTTTTGATTTTTAGTTCACAATCTACTACGAGTGTACTAACTTAAGCATCGGAGCGACCTTGCCGGGTTAGCCACCCTGGGTCCTCTGACACCGTTTCCTTGCAAGTCTCTTCGAAGAGCTACCCAGCTCGGCACCCGAGAAGCCTCTTAATTCAATCCAGTTAGTTTGGCATCCAAGCATTTATCTAGCAGAAATACTCCAGCTCGACCTCTGAGTCATCAGACACCAGGAAGTAGTCAGAACAATAGGGTGCTGCCAAAAAGTGCTTCATCAATTGGTGTCGTCTGTGGGAAATGCTACAAGAAGCTAAGTTCTCACCTTCTAAAAGGCCAAGTCCTCTTCTTCTAGAAAGCTAAGATCTCACTTTTTAAAAATTTAAGTTATCACTCTCTAATTTCCATTTTTTTACTAACACAAGGACATTTTTAAGTAGCACCAACATCGATAACAAATAACCAATTATTAGGGGGGGGGGGCAAGAACATGAGAACCCTCCTCCATGACAATCAAGAAGCTTGGTGCATTCAAGTACTCAGCAGCAGAATGACCTCAATAACCAGTAGTCTGGTAATAAGCACCTTGGAGTAAGATCACCCCTGCAGATTGAGCCATTCATGGTTCCCATAGGAGTTGATGGCCAATCGATTAAGCAGCTTTGCCAACCTCATTTCAGCTTGGACGATCCTAGTTAGCCTTCTTTGCGAGGTCTCCCCTACAGATTGGACCCTTCGTGGCTCCTACGGGAGTTAGCGGCTTATAGATTGTGCGGATGCCCTTGTTAGTCGAGCCTTTCAAGGCTCTCGCGCGAGTTGGTAACCTACATCTAGTCGAGTTGCTCTCGTAGGTCGAGCTCCCTGTGGCTTCTCATAGGAGTTGACAACCAGTGTCTTTCGAGGGTAGATGTAGTGCAAACACGACATCAACTTATCATCTGACGTCGAAAGTAATGACAAAACCTGCAAACAGAACATAAACAAATAAACAGCCTGGGGGAGCCTCAACAATCTGACCCAAACTACCTCTAACTCGAATTGCAAAGCCTTACTACAGGTCGAGCTTTTATGGCCCCCTGAGAGTTGGAAGCGAGTTGAAAGTGGAACTGCCCTCATAGGCCAAGCCCTTTATGGTTTCCATGAGAGTAGGCGACTCGCAGACAGCCTGCCCTCTCAAGGTGAGCCTCCCATAACTCTAATAGAAGCAGATATTCAGCAGTTCCAAGAGCAGTACACCATGATCTTGCAAGCACCTTCCCGAGGAAGCCAATCTCAAGTGACGATGTAGAAGTAGTCACATCTAAGGGTACAACAAAATGGCCACTTGCTTAAATAATATTAAGGAAAGTGGACTGCGAGTTATTCCCAGAGCCTAAGGGCTAGGGTGTCAAGCTAGTAAAAGACCTTGACACCACATAAGACTCAATTGCTTCTTTTGCATGGGTGAAATAAAAAATAGTTCATTTTCAGCATCATGATGGATGCAAACTTGGTCGATCTCTTCACTTTGGTTCCAGGCTTCACGTTGAATTCGCTGGCTACTCTTTTGAGAACCAGTCCGTGTGACACTGCGTTGAAGTCTACCTAGGTGGAGTGACCTAATAAAGCAATCACGCAGTTAGAACCCCTTCTTGAGGACGGCATGAAGAGTTTTGCTCTTGAGGTACTTAGTTAGATTGTAGAACCCATTGATGGTCACATCCCTAATAAGGTAGATGTCCTCGGGGTACCTGCTCCACCTCTCCTCGAGTAGATGAATTTGCTCTTATGCCCCAAAAATCAAGACGATGAGGTCCTGCGTAAGGCTGCAAACACTCGAATTCTTCCAACCTGAGAAGCAAATTGGATCGGCGCTTACGACTACGAACTTATCAAATAGTCATTCTAGACCAAAAGGAACAAATTATTCTCTTTGCCAAGCTACCCTCAGCTTGGGAGTGGGGAACAATTGATGAGGGCGGATTTGGCCCTCCGGTCACATCATGACACATGGCATCTTGGAAGAGCTGGATGACACATGGACACCTTCGAGGGCTTGCCAAACTGATTGAGGTCCAGGAGGTGATATGCGAGTTGTGCTCACCAACAGATTTGGTATGCATATCTCGACACTCCCAAGTTTCTCGGAAGATGACCCACGTACCAAGTGTTCCAAAGGATGGTCAACGTGCGTGGCGGTTACCTCTGGGGGTCTCGGACCGGTTAGGCGACCTCCTGGAAACCTCGGATGCGGCGCATGAAGCCCATGCCAAACAAAGCCTATATAAAGGCACCAACCCCAATGACACGAGAAGGTACATGCGATTAAGTACATTCTATCTCTCATACTTTCTGATTTTTAGCTCGCAATCTACTACAAGAGTATTAACTTAAGCATCAGAGTGACCTCATCGGGTTAGCCACCCCGGGTCCTTTGATACTATTTCCTTGCAGGTCTCTTCGAAGAGCTACCCAGCTCGGCACCCGAGTAGCCTCCTAATTCAATCCAGTCAGTTCGGCATCCAAGCCTTTATCCAACAGAAATCCTCCATCTCGACCTCTGAGTCATCATACACCAGGAAGTAGCCAGAACAACAGGGTACTGCCAAAACGCGCTTCATTAGTTCTCACACTCGGTTTCATTGTCTCGTTCTCAGATGGTGGAAGAAGCAACGGTAATGATTTTCATGTTCTCAAACAATGGAAGAATTAGTGGCAATGGTTTTCTCTTTCTTAGACGGTGGAAGAAGCATTAGCAAATGGCAACAGTTTTTTTCTTTCGTTCAAACTTAGCCTGGCTGTGTTTGATTTGAAAGAAAAAATAGAGAAAGAAAGGGACAAGGCTCGTAAAAGTTTTCTTACATTTTCCTTCCTTTCCCAACCTTTTCCTATCAAACATAGCCGAATAGGGTTTTGGATCGAAGAATAATGAAGGTAATTTTGGAATATTGTAAAAGTTATGGTGAATTTATACAATTTCCCTAGGAAATATGATCCCACCCGGACTCACCCATTGTTATTCCTATATGGGATGTACTGTACAGCGGTTGCACTTACAACTTACTGCAAATAAAACGCCTAGTAGTGGTTGTAGAAAAGTATCATTAAATTCCTTAGACCTTTCACTCAGGTGTCAGGTCTACCTCCCTCTTTTATATATATATAATTAATGTAAACCTCATCACTTCGATAGGTCAATGGTCTTACGAAGAGTTAGATGGGAATTGGAATGTATGTCTCTTATTGGAGCCAAATCAACCAATTATCGTGTTAGCTTACCAAACAAAAATTCGACCAGACCCCTCTTTCCTTGTTTTAAACCGCATACTGGCAGATCAGGAATTTGGGTCAAGTTATGTAACTTTTTTTTCGTCTTAAGATAATGAAAATGTTAGATTAAATCAATTATATTATAAAGATATACGACTTAGGGCCTGTTTAGTTCTTGGGAATAGGGATTGGGAATCGGATTTGGAATGGGCTATTCTGATTCTAACTGTTTGATTGGACAGAATTAAAATCCCATTTTTATTCTTGCTGGAATGGCATTCCCCCGGAATAGCCATTCTCTACCTCTTATTTGGGAATGAAATCCAATTCCTATTGACTCTCATTTCCATTCCCATTCTTGTCTGAATCAAACAGACTATGGGAATTGACCATTCTAATTTCAATTCCAAGTGATTATGATTTCGGCTGCAAACCAATAAATGATACAAATGGATAGGGAGGGAGAGACATTCATGAGATCATGGTTTTCAAAACTGGACCAGACCGGACGATCGGACTGAAAAAATTGGGAACCATTATTTCCCCCAAAACCATTAATTTGGTCAGTAAACCGCTGAACCAGGCGGTCAAACCGTTGAACGGTTTGGTCGGTTTTTATTTTTTAGTCAAAACGGGCCATCCATTCAGTTCGAATAGTTGGAACGTTATGCTCAAGAACTGAACTCCTAACTGGTTCATTGTTTGGGTTAGTTTTAAAAACCTTGCATGAGATTACCTTTCCCATGATCTACATTCTTGGCAAACACAGGAAAGTGGAATAGGGAATAGAGAAGATAAGGTTTGGAGAGAAATAGGGTGGGAGGATTGAGATCACTTCTGTGCCCCACAAATACCCCATATGCACATCTCGACGTGCACTGAGAATGTTTCCCAAAATTGTCAGTGGGAGATATTCCTAATACACGGTTGAGATATGTCATGGGGCATTTATGAGACACCATCTATAAACACTTTTTTTTTTTTTAATTTTGGGAGTAAAATGAAGGGGTGTTAATGTGTTGGAGTTAGAGAGCAATCCTTGACATTTTAACCTGACTTTCATGTTTCGGGGGCGAAGGACCCACTTTATTACATATTTGTTGCATCCCGCTCACTAATTATATGAATTAATGGTTTTAACTAAAACCTTGGGTGGGGTGTGGGTAGGATCCCCCACCTTTATACTTGACTACGCCCCTAACCGTATAAGTCCATTTTGAGAGGTGGTGCAGATCACACTCATTCACATCAGACCCTTTTTATTTGAGGTGCAAATTTATGTAAAATTCATGGGATTAGTGGGTTAAATTATGATTTCTGAAAAACTTCTGATCAATCAATTAGAATCATAAACATAACAAATCAGGTGCTATTTATTAAAATTTATGGATGGGTTTTAATTGGTGTGTTGTGGATTTAAAAAAAATAAATAAATAAATAATGGGAGGTCAGTAATACGCTTCAGACCAACCTCACAGAACGTTGTAGTCCTGCACCGGAAACATCTTCCTATAAATAACAAAATCAATTACAAGAGATGTTCCTAATGGAAGGCTGTGATGTGCTGTGAGACACGCTCTGTGAACTGTGAAGAGCAAATCCAGATTCAGATAATGGAGGTAGGAAGAAAGTTATTTCTTAAAGAAAATTATATAAATTTTGTATTAAATTTTGAGATGCAAGATTTGCATTACCAATGAGTGCAAATGAGACAAAAAGTACACAGTTTATCAGGTGAGAGAGCAAATCATAATTACAAATAGATGGATGTAAAATTGGACCAAATGCAAAATCTATATCTAATTCAAATTTACACTATAACTCAAACAGAGCCTTATATTATTCAACTTAATTATCAACTGAACAGCACAGTTGAACCCGCGACAGTGATACAGTGACCTTTCTACGCAACGTAAACGTAGAAACTGTAAAGACCCACGAAGTATGAATTGGGTTTTGAATTCATAAACCTAGACAGTCAATGAAGCAGTAGACACTAATGCAACAAATGCACCAAGCATGGGATTGGCAATCCCATGCCAACAGGCAAATGGAATGAATTACCACCGCACCGAACATAGGATTAGAGCTGCAAGTTGGGTTGGCTCTCCGGTTAAACATTTTCCAAAAATCTGAATGAACCCGGCCCAATGCTATGTAAACTCTTTAAATTGGGTGCCGGATTTGCACTTTGTATGATGTTATTCGCAGCATATTCTGATCAACAGCATATAAATAAAGGAAGTATATCGAAATGCACCTCAAATAAGGTTACTACACCTTTAAACCAATTTAACAATATGTAAAAATGACTTTGAGTTACGCTTTACCTTTAAACCACCTTCATACAATTCTTATATACCATCTATCAACATTATACAGGTTAGGGTGTAAATGGATTGGAATCCAAATTCAATCTCATTATTGAAAATTTGCATTCAAATTTAATGTGAAATCTTATTAGATTTGAAGATTTTTTTATTTGAATTTGAATCCTAACTGATTTGGATTTAATCCGATTCCATTTTAATTTGTATAACACAAAAAAAAACATAAAATGTTAATTAGTTTTCAATTTTTACATATAATAAATTAATGCAAATATAATATACTGAATTTATAAAATATATTTTATAATTTTAAATATAAGTATATAAGTTTTATATATTAAAAGTTATATGTGTTAGGTTGCATATAGAAAAGATACAAGAAAAATTACAAAAAGCAATTAGCAACTATTTAAAAACTAATTGCTTAATTGACTATGCAATTGTGCAAATTAAGAAAAGAGATTGGAACTTCTAAATAGAAATGGAATTTAAAAATTATAAAATTAAAAATAAAAATAATAACATGAAATAGAAAATGTCTAACTATTTCAATAAACATATGTACTAAGAAAGTCATAAAATATAATAAAACATCATATAAACATGCCTTATGTTGTTCATTTTCATTCTTAAAAAAAAAATAGAAAAAAGAAAAAAGAAAAACTATGGCAACCACCAACATAGATGTTTACTAGTAGATGGCTGATGGTTGATGTCGGCCGGTCAAAAGTTTCCACAACAATCAGCTAACCAACGTCTATTGTGGCAGTTGGTAGGTTCTCTGACTTGTCGGAGTAGAGACATGGGATCAAATCCTGCTACCACCAGGGGTAGGGGTTGGGGGGGGGGGGTAAGGGAAAGGGGATGTGCTACGCCTGTTGTGTAGCCTCATGAAAAAATAAATAAAAAAATCTATGGTGGCAGTTTTGTAGATTTAAGTGGATGGATTACGAACACCAACACAGTGTTCCTTTAAATAATGACGTTTCAAAAGATGTGCGCTGACGTTTCACTCTTTTCGGAAAGACCTGCGCCAATCATGCCTCGACCTCAAGGGACGTGCTGTCAGTGCGAATGTGGGCCGCCGGATCGTCTTTGATCTGCACGGTTGATTCTTGGTTACTGTAGCTATAAATAGTGGGGGACCCCAGTCGATTTGTCACTTCTGCGGTTTGCCTATTGAGCTCGCGTCCAACTTTTCAGCTCGCGTCCAAGTTTTTCAGCTCGCATCTAGGCTGGTTACTTAGCCTCCAAGGTTTTTTGGCTGTCTTCGGAGCCTTCAAAACTTTCTTCCGGTGAGTACCTTCTTGAATCCACCTATTTTCCTCAATGTCTAGCTTTGATAGCTCAGACGACTCTTCAAGTAGGACTAATGTAGGTTCTACAAACCAAGCCGTATCCCCCGACTGCCTTTGTGACCCCGAGGTGGAACTTGAGGATGACTATGAACCCGTAGACCGAGCAGCTTCGGGTAGTTTGGCGCCTACCTCTCACCGATGTCAGATGCTAGATAGGTTTGGTCCCTCAACCATGACGCTCGAGGGGCTCCAATTTATACTCATGTCTTACAATATGCCTGGGGGGTATACATATTTCATTCCCTCGGGTAGTTTTCCTTGGGAACACGGTCCTGACGAGATTGTGATTTTTCGAGAGCAGCTCGCCGCGAGGCTGCAACTGCCTTTCCACCCCCTTTTAGTCGAAGTCATAAACCACTTTGGCGTTACCAAGCGGGTTCTCTTCCTGGGGGAAGACGAGCGTATTACCTTTCTCCTTGCCCGGGTTTTAAGCTTCTGCACGATCTTCCTAATAAGGTCCCGGCATGGAAGCGGGTCTACTTCGGCGTGCGAAGTGCGCAAGGATGGCCCTTTCAGACCGGGTGGGGTGAGACCGCTCCTGATTCTGGTGTCACTCTCGACAAAGAGACGGTGAAGGGCCTTCGGCAATGGGCACAACAAGGTTTAAAGTGCATTGAGTACTTGACGGAGGCCAAGCTTATTGCAGCCGGTTTGAGTTCGGGTAGGTTTCTAGTTCTGCGATTTCTTGCTTGCTTTTTTCCTTCATTTTTTTGATGTCGAACTTGTTTCTACAGTTGTGATGGATGCGGAGAGAACTCGTGGGGGGCGCCTGTTCCAGGGCATGAAGAGGAGGAAGCGGGTCGCCAAGCGAACTCGTACCGAGCTGCCCCCAGATGAGGAGCCTCAAGTTCCAGGCCACACACCGGAGGATCTGTCGAGGGAGCCCGAGGTGACTCCGCCGATGTATGACACTACCGGGGACCTTACGTTGAGACTACTCATACGGGTGCTCCTGCATACTCTAGTGCTCCTGCTCACTCTGGGTCCGCTCATACACGAGCTGGGCCCTCAGGCTCGGGAGCCCAAGGGGTGTTTAGGAGCGTGTTGACGCCGAACTATGCTCTTCAGAAGAGTAGGGATGCTACTTTCCCTGAGGACATCGCAGCGTGGACCGATCTTCCTTTGAACCAGGTCACCTGCCGCGCCGTAACACATGCTATGGTGGTAAGTCAGACTCCGTCTGCCTTTCATTCTGTCGCTTTTGCTGTCATTGCTCATTTGTTTCTTTTGGTAGGTGAATTCTTCAATTCATGCCTTAGCAGCCCAAGTGGAGAGGAGCTCGCGACAAGCGCGAGCTGCTGAGGCTGCCACCCATGCTGCTAAAGAGGCTTTCTGTGCTGTAGAGGCGAATACCCGAGCTGCTGAGGCGGCCGCTTATGCTGCCGAAGAGGCTGCTCACGTCACAATGGCCAGGCAGGCGAGGTCTCACCGTGATGCCGAGGCATTGAAGATGCCAAGAAGAAGGCCGTTGAAGACTACATTGCCTCTCCGCGTTTTGACGATCTGATGGTGGATTCTTATAGAAGGGGGTTCAAACTGAGCCAGTGGATGATCCGGAACACGTACCCCGACCTCGATGTTAGTGCCATAACCACTTCGCGTATAACTCAGGAGATGGCCAATGCTGCCGATGGCGAGCCGGACTCTGAAGGAGAGGCAGGGCCTTCGGGTGTTGTTGAAGTGCTTTCTGATGGCGAAGAAGTAGCTCCGGGCATGTAAAGATATTTTTTAAAATTTTTTTTTGAAGTGCCTTCTGATGGCCAATGTACTGTTTCTTGCAACGGAATAGATAAATCTTTTTGCCCATGTTCCTTTTTCCCGAACTGATTCTTTGTCGAACTAATAATATGCCACTTGTCCGGGTTATTGTACTTCTGGGACCTATTTTGCCGAGCTGATAATATGCCCAACTTTTCTTTGCTTGTTTATGTCGAGGTTCCTCTTGGCTCCGCATCGTGGCCCATAGGACCTTATAGCGATTTTGTCCACTTCGCATGGAGGTTTATAGGTAGTATTACCTTAAGTTCACGATGTTCCACGCTCGAGGTACTAATTTTCCTTCCAAGGTTTCGAGCTCGTATGCCCCCCCGAGCGCTCTCTTTACTTTATAGGGCCCTTCCCAGTTTAGTCCAAGTTTGCCCACACCGAGTTCGGGCACCATAATCTTACGAAGGACCAGGTCGCTGACTCGGAAGCTTCGTCGCTTTACTCTAGCATTGTAGTAGTGAGCTACCTGCTGCTGGTAGGCCGCTGTCCGGATGTGCGCGATGTCCCTTACCTCGTCCAGTAGGTCAAGGTTGGTACGTAACTCATCTTCCTTTGTCCGATCGCCGTATGTTTCTAGTCGCAATGTTGGTACTTCGATTTCCACCAGGATAACTGCTTCAGTGCCGTAGGTGAGGTTGAAGGACGTTTCTCCCATGGTAGTTTTTTCTATAGTTCGGTGAGCCCACAAGACACTTGGTAGCTCTTCGGCCCACAGTCCCTTAGCATGATCCAGACGTGCTTTCAGTCCACGCAGGATGACTCTGTTCATTACTTCCGTCTGACCATTTGCCTGCGGGTGCGCGATGATGTGAAGTTTTGCCGAATCCCCATGTTCTGGCACCACTCTTGGAACTTGATATCCTCGAACTGTTTGCCGTTGTCAGAAATTAGTATCCGAGGTAAACCGAAATGACATATTATGTTCTTCCAAAAGAAGTTTTGTATGTTTTAGGCCGTAACAGTTGCCAGAGGTTCGACTTCTATCCACTTTGTGAAGTAATCTACTGCAACAACTAAGAATTTTCTTCCACCTGTTGCTGGTGGGAATGGTCCCAGAAGGTCGATGCCCCATTGTGCAAAGGGCCACGGGCTGGCGAGGTATTTGAGGTCGGAAGCAGGTTGATGGTGGATATTGGCATGTTTCTGACACTTGTCGCATTTTCTGATGAGCTCGACAGCTTCTGCCTTCATTGTTGGCCAGTAGTAGCCTTGTCGAAGTGCTTTTTGGGCGAGTGCTCTGCCCCCCAAGTGTCCGCCGCACAGGCCTTCGTAAGTGTCACGGAGTACAAACTCGGCTTCGACAGGTTGCAAGCAATGCAAGTAGGGGAGCGTGTAGGACCGTTGGTATAACAGTTCATCTATTATGACGTATTTGGCTGCCTAGCGCTGCACCCTCTTGGCCGCATTGCGTTCTGCAGGGAGGGTTCCATCTATCAGGAAGCTCGCGAGTGGGTCGATCCAACTCGGCTCTGCTTCGATGACGGGAGTGACCTCCTCTGCCCCCTCGAAAATACTAGGCCGAGGTAAATCCTCTATGTACACGGTTCTCATGTTGTTGTGACTTGTGCTGGCTAACCGGGACAGAGCGTCGGCCTCAGTGTTCTCTGACCTCGGGATTTGTTTGATGAAGTGTGACTGGAAGTTGAGCAGGGCCTCTTTTACTTTCGCCAAATATGCGATCATGGAGAGCTCGCGTGCTTCATACTCGCCCGTAACTTGGTTGACCACGAGCAGGGAATCGCTGCAGATGACCAAGTGCTTTGCCTTTACCTTTAGCGCTAGGTTCAGTCCGGCTATCAGTGCTTCATACTCTGCCTTGTTGGATGCCGCGAACTCAAAGCGTAGTGTGTATTCTAATTTTGTGCCGCTCGGGCTGCATAAGACTATTCTAGCCCCGCTGCCTTGCTGGTTCGATGAACCATACAGGTGAAGGATCCAGGGCTCCTCATCCCAGTTCGCGTTTCGCCTAACCAGGAGAGATGCCACATTGGCTGCTACTTCATGGGGTTCAGACCTTATTGGCTTGGGAACTCCAGGTTCGCCCGAACTGGGGACCTCGGGCTCGACCTGTAGGGCTTCGTGGCTGAAAGTGCACTCGGCGATAAAATCTGCCAAAGCTTGGGCCTTAATTGCGGTCCGGGGTTTGTATTGGAGATTGTACTCACTGAGTTCGATGGCCCATTTCGTCAGCCTACCAGAGACCTCGAGCTTCAGCAAAACTTGTCTTAGGGGTTTGTTGGTTAAGACAACGACGGTGTGAGCTTGGAAGTACAGGCGGAGTTTCCGAGCTGATATCACTAGTGTGAAGGCAATTTTTTCTATATGCGGGTACCTCGTTTCTGCTCCCTGCAAAATTTTACTAACATAATATATGGGCCGCTGGACCCGATCTACTTGTTTTACTAATACCGAACTGACCATTTCGTCGCTCGCCGAGAGGTACAGTTCTAAGACCTCGCCTTCCTCAGGTCTGGCTAAGGTTGGTATGGTGGCGAGGTAAGTCTTTAGCTCGTCGAACACGAGCTGGCAATCTCGGGTCCATTCGAACCCTTTGCCTTTGATTGCCTTGAAGAAGGGCATGTAGCGGTCTGCCGACTTGGACATGAAGCGGCTCAGAGCGGCTATGCGGTCGTTTAGCCTTTGAACTTCTTTTACTTTCCGAGGTGATCTCATATCAAGGATGGCCTTTATTTTGTCCGGGTTGGCCTCAATGCTGCGCCGGTTGACAATGTACCCTAGGAACTTACCCGATGTGACACCGAAGACACACTTGTTTGGGTTTAGTCTCATGTTGTACTGACGTAGAATTTGGAAGACAGAATCCAAGTCTTTTATTAATTCTCGCGAAAACTGTGTTTTGACGACCATGTCGTCTACATAACATTCGATTTTTGTGCCAATTAAAGGCCGAAAAATTTTATTTACAAGTCTTTGAAAGGTCGCACCAGCATTCTTTAGCCCGAAGGGCATGACCTTGTAACAGTACAGGCTGAATTCGGTAATGAAGTTGGTTTTTTCTTGGTCAGACTTGTCCATCTTAATCTGGTTGTAGCCTAAGTAGGCATCCAGGAAGCTTAGCAGCTCGTGTCCCGAGGTTGCGTTCACCAGGCGGTCAATTCGGGGCAGGGGGAAGCAGTATTTTGGGCAAGCTCGGTTCAGGTCGGTGTAGTCGACGCACATGCGCCACTTGCCGTTGGCTTTTTTCACCAGCACTGGGTTGGCTACCCAGCTCGGGTAATGAACTTCCCTTATGAAGTCCGCTGCGAGGAGCTTTTCGACTTCTTCGTCGACCGCCCTCCAGGGCTCCGGGGCTAAGTTGCGTTTCTTCTGTCTAATAGGTCTGACTACAGGATTAGTGTTAAGCTTGTGAGTTATAAGGTCGGGGTCAATACCGGGCATATCTGCCGCGAGTCATACAAAAATGTCTAAATTTTGGAGTAAGAAACTCACCAGTTCAGTTCGTAAAGGTTCGTTGACAGAGGCACCGATCTGTAGTGTTCATGCTGGATCTGTAGCCGAGGCCGGGATGACAACTGCTTCCTCAGTGGGCGAAGCACGTTCCTTGCCCTGCTCCGTAGGTCGCTCTAGTTCGAGATCGTCGGTTGCCTTGGTTTTTCCCTTCAGGGCGGCAACATAGCATTTGCGGGACTCAAGTTGGTCACCCCGCACTACACCCACATCGAAGTCCGTGGGGAACTTCATTGCTAGATAATAGGTGGAGACCACTGCACGCAGAGTATGCGTAATTGGTCGCCCTATTATGGCGTTGTATGGGGAGGGGGTCGCGACCACCAGGAAATCGTGGTTGAGTCTTACCGCGCACGGCCATGTGCCGACTTCCACATGTACTGTTATTTTTCCCAAGGGCCTGACTTCCTCTCCGTTGAAGCCTACCAGAGGAGTGTGAGCGGGTTTCAAATCGCTTTTCTGCAACTGCAACTGGTCGAATGCTGATTTGAATAGTATGTCCGCCGAACTGCTTGAGTCTACCAGTACGCGCCGGACTTCGAAGTTGCTGATCCTTAGCTTTATGACGAGCGCGTCGTCGTGGGGGTAATGAACACCTCGCACGTCATCTTCAGTAAAAAAGATCGGTTCTTCCTTCTTCGGACTCTTGGGAGGGTTCTGCTCCTCTCGGGCTGCTTCGCGAATTGACGTCCTTGCTGCCGCCGAAGTGCATCCTGCCACCACCGAACCGCCCACTATCACGTGGATGGTTCCCCGGACTGGCCTTTCTTCTGGGGGAGGTCGCTGCAAGGTTTCGGCCGGTCTGTTGCTCGACTCGGGGACATCCTTTCCGTGTTCCCCTTGCCGGCCCGCTTTATTACTATTGTCATAATGTACAAAATTTCTTAAGTACCCGCGACGTCGTGGGGGTAATGAACACCTCGCACGTCATCTTCTGTAAAAAAGATCGGTTCTTCCTTTTTCGGCCTCTTGGGAGGGTTCTGCTCCTCTTGGGCTGCTTCGCGAATTGACGTCCTTGCTGCCGCCGAAGTGCATCCTGCCACCACCGAACCGCCCACTATCACGTGGATGGTTCCCCGGACTGGCCTTTCTTCTGGGGGAGGTCGCTGCAAGGTTTCGGCCGGTCTGTTGCTCAACTCGGGGACATCCTTCCCGTGTTCCGCTTGCCGACCCGCTTTATTACTATTGTCATAATGTACAAAATTTCTTAAGTACCCGCGACGGATGAGTCCTTCTATCTCGTCGTGGAGATTATTACATTGCTCGGTGCTATGACCGTGATCTTTATGAAAACTACAATATAAATTTTTGCTCCTCTCGTTGGGGTTGCTCTTCAGGCGAGGTGGCCACTTCACGTAAGGGAGCTCGGGCCGCCTTGTGTTCAATGGCGTGTAGTCCGTCCGAACTGCTAAGGGAGCTCAGGTTGGCTGGCTTGGCTTCGCCTCTCGGTTGTGGCCTCTTCTGTCGCCGGGGTTGGAGGCTTCACCTTCTCTTTTTCTTTTTTCAACCCCGCCTTCGTTTTTCTGGTTGATCTCTTCTTCTGTTCTCATAAACTTGTCCACGAGCTTGAGGAAGTCGGCCATGGTTGCTGGCTGGCTGGCTACCATGTGCCATTTGAACTCTTTGAGTCACTCCTCTTTTGGCCGCGGTGAGTTGTACCGCAGGGTCTAACCGAGGGATCTGCAAACATGCTTCATTGAACCGTTTGATGTAGCTCCGGATGGGTTCTCCCTCTCTTTGGATCACCCCAAAGATACTTTCCTCGGTTTTCGGACACCTTTTGCTGGTAAAAAAGTGTGCAGTGAAGATCTGCACGAACTGGGGCCAGCTTTTTATTGACCCGGAAGCTAGGTTCTGGTATCAGGTGCGGACCACCCCTCTGAAGGTGGTGGTGAAGGCCACGCACATGCACGACTTGCTTGCCCTAGCGAGGTGCATTTGCGACTGAAACGCGTCTACGTGGTCGTTGGGGTCAAAGGACCCATCATACTTGTCCAGAGGAGGGAGTTTGAAATCTCTAGGCAAGGGGACTGCCAAAAGTTCTGCTAAAAGGGGGGAAGAAACCGAGAGAATGGGGGCGGTTTTTACCTCGCCCGAGCTCATTTCTTCCTTGCCTCTGAGATCGGGTAGCACGCGGGTAGCAGTTCGGCGACTTCGCCGGCGCCTTCTTTGATTGGGCCTGGTGCTGGCGCTGCTTGCCTCTATGTTGCCGAGCTTGATGGGCCCGGATTGCTGGCCTGCTACTAAGGCACTGAAGCGGTTCTCCGTGAGTGGGAACTCGGGCTTGGAGCGCTGAGGTGACTTTGTTGGCGAGGTTCTTGACCCACCCGCGGGCTGCGAGGCTGGTGTGATCTTTCTTGGCTTTCGGCCGCGGGCCGCCAGTGGGACAGCGATTGGTTCCGCGAAGTTCGTTTCAATGGGTAGTGGGAGAGGTGCCACCGCGTGTGGCACATTCAAGCTTGGGATCCCATCCACTGAAAGGGGGATGGTAAACTACCCAATGCACACCGCCGGAGCCTGAAGTTGCTCTCCGGTGTTGGAGTTTTTGAAAGAAGGGTAGGTAGAAGAGATTTAGAGGGAGGCTTTTAGAAGCTTTCCCACAGACGGCGCCAATTGATGGAGCGCAATCCAGTCGGTCTTAGCTGTCAACGAACTCGCCTCTGAGCTGGAGCGTCAGGGAGCCTGAAACGAGAAAAATGAGAGAACTCTGGGGGAACCCGGTGTGATAACTCCAAAGCTCAAGTCGATAATCTCTCAAAGGCTTTAAGAAGCGAAGCGAGCCTAGAGTAGCAGCCTATTACGTTTTTCAGGCTCCGCGCGCTAGCGCGCGCAGTAGTTTTGAATCATGCTTAACGCGCAACGGCTTGAGCGCGTCAGCGCTCAAGCATGCGAAGAAAGCCGGAGTGCGCGTTAGCGCACGGGAGGGGATTACAACCAAGAATAAGTGCACTGCATGGCTACAACTAGAAGACCTAATTTGCTCATTCTGTAAACAAAGTATGGAAACACTGCACCACCTCTTCTTTTAAGTGTCCCTATTCGAGAGCAGTCTGGTATCACAATCACACGGGTCTGAACCCAGATAAAATCAGCGAGAAATCCCCTCATGAAATCTTCTCTTTTCTGCAAGGCTAGCATAACACTATATCTGATATGGAAGGCTCGCAACACCTTGAATTTCGAAAACACCTTACAGAGTCCTCTAGATCTGCTAAATCATATACAAAGTTACCAACAAGCCATCTTCCCTCACCTCAGAAATACATGCATTGAATTATATACAAAACAAATTACAGGTTGATGGCTCCTTTGATCCTTTGACAGGAACTGCAGGAAGAGGTTTTATATTCCAACGAATTACTGGTGAAACCATTGCTGAAGAAAGACCATGCTGGGCACTCTCAAGCTACAAAGCAGAAATAAAGTCGTTAATAGTTGGTCTCGAAGCAGCTTCTACCTTAACTGATCAAGATCTCTATGTATACAGTGACTCTGAAAAGCTAGTACATTTTCTAGGAAGCAAAGGAACACCATCAGAATGGATTGAGCAGCTGCACTGGACAAAACTCATGACACTTATATCTTTTTTTGCAAACATATCTTTTGTTCATGTAAATAGAAGTTTCAACAAAGCTTCTCACACAATTGCATACTCTGCTTGTAAAGGTCAAATGATCATCAACTATGATCCTATACAATCTGTTACTGTACAGTTATTACCTATCAAGTAATTGATATGAAGCTGCTTCTTTTATTTATTTTTGCCAAAAAAATTAAATATTATTAGGGTAATTATCTGAAACTCCCCTTCACTTTTTTTTTTTTTTTCCAATTGTCCTGACGTTTTGAAATCTCCAAAGACCCATGTTAGAGTAACTTTCATATCAAATGTTCACCTTCCGATAGATCACCATTACTGACCATAACAAAAGTTGTTCATATGGGTCATTAAATATTTTTAATGACCAAAGTAACCCTGGATAACAATGCATGAAACAAAACAAGTTTCATTGAACTTCCCGGTGTGATCCACTATTGCACAAACAACGGTGTCCTTGACATCCCTAAAAACCCCGTCAAACCAGATCTTAATGCGGATGAGAGGTCAAACTCTACCACTTCAATCGGTACTGAAATCATCTGAGGTTGCATTTAGGTTGCTTTATTTGAAGGACTTGTCTAAAAACTTAGCGTTCATGGGGATATTTTAACTCCAAAAAAGGAGATAATTCCTTAAAACAAGGAATGCTAAGTTCATCCTAAACTGCTCCAGTTAGGTCCTCCAATAGCAATGCCAATGGAAGCTATTGAAATCGTCAGCTTTAGTGTTTGTTGGTACTCATCTTTCCATTTCTTCGGATTTGATCCTTCTGAAATGAAACCGGAAAACAGGTTCCAACCTAGTCCCAGTAGAGTCCCAAAAGAAATGCATTGTTGGCTACATGGTTTTTGAACCTTTGTTGATCCGAAAGGTAGGACCGTTTGGCCCGGGAACCATCCAGTCAATTGGTTTGTTTTACTTCAAACCTAGTCCCTGGTAAAAAACCGTTGAATCGGTTAACGATTCGTTGATTCAGGCAATCAAATCGTCGACCTGTTCAATAATTTTTGGCCATTTTTTTATTTTTTTTATTTTTGTTGTCAAAATGTGTCGTCCATTCGAACCAGATGATCGAGCCATTAACCCAAAAACCAGTGGCCAGAAAGATTCCATTTCTGGGTATTTTTTTTAAAACCATGCATGATTGACTTGTTTGCTCATATTGGAATTGTAGCTATGGCTTTCATTTGTTTGGTTGTAGAGTAATCTATGGACTTGAGTTGTTTTCTTAAGTATCTAGCTCAGACTCTCAATCACATTACTTAATTAGTGCATCCAATTAAACCTCATGGTATTAATATCTATTGGAATCCGAACAAGTTAAGGGATTTTTTCAGTGCATGGATGGCGCCCCATTTTGAGATGACATTTAGGAGGAATATTTGGAGAAACAAGTGACTGATCATTAGCACCTGAGGATAATTAGACTGTACTCTATCTTAGAAATCTAAAATTACTGCCCCCCTCTTGGTTTACTAATAGCCCCCTATAAACTGCATCCTACCTGTGGATTTAGCATTGATCTATGGTCAGGATTCATCCCACCTGTAAGGTGGGGCTAAGATTTGTTTAGGTGGGATGAACAATAAAATCCACTAGCATATAGTGTATTTGTTTTAGAATGGATGGGAGTTTCTGGAAGGTTCCTCATGTTAACTGCCTAGCAAATGAAGTTAGGGTGAATTTAAGACAAATGATAAATAGAGAAGGTGAATTTTAGATAATAGCCCATATATTATTATCATTATCATTTTTTGCATGAGAATTTTAAGGGGGTGTTCTTTTTTGGGATTTTGAGGGGGGGGGGGGGAGTTGGTCAATGGGATTTTGGTTCCCATTGACCAAGAATCTCATGTTCTTTTTTCAAATTTATGTGGGGATCAGAGGAAGTTTATTTTCCTAGGTATCACTTATCAGGTAAGTGATACCCATCTCCTAGGTGGGTAAATAACTTTCCCACCTAGGGGGAAGTTGTCAACACTTGAATGAGACAAAAATGCCCATTTTAATAATAGATTTTTATGGCTAAAATGCCCATTACATTATTTACATGAGAAATTAAAGAACATGGGTAAATGCACTTACCTAGGTAAATGTTTCCCAAGAAAAGCTTACCCAGGTAACTGCATTTACCCGGATAAATAACTTACCGAAAAGCAATCAGGGACTAAATGGTAACTTACTAATCACAAAGGTGCATGTGGGTTTGATTGGGTTGAATCAGATTCATACAACATTTCAGGCTCCAACAAAAAATAATGATCTTATTGGTTAACTTAGGGTGGGACCTTATGTATATAAAGACTCTGCACATACTTTATAAGCATGAGCATTTAGTGGTACATTGGAAACATTCCCTATGAATTAAACATACATCTACAAGAGAGAATCTTGATGTGTGGCTAAATGTCATGTGTGCGGATTTTTTGCTTATTGGAGATGTGCTCTTAACTAGGTGGTTACCTTGTTTTTGTTGGTTTCAAAAGCAATATCATGTTTTTAATAGTTGATTATTTTATGAAGAGATTTCATAGTAGTTAATTACTATCAGTATCCTATTCCTAATAGTTGACTTCTACACGAAGGAATTTCCTAGTAATTGACTACTACCTCAACAAAACTTAGAATAGTGAGAAGAATAAGTTAGAAATAACAGAAAATATCAAGGCAGCCAAGCAAAGGCAAATGAAACAAGCACTACCAAGAATGCAACGTGGTTTGGCTTTATTGCTTACGTCCATGAGAGAGATGAAAACCGTTATTCACTATGAAAGAAACAAGAAACAATAGATATATCTTTTGGCTTGCAACCCAAACCAACCCTTAACCCTTGTACACTAGTTTTCCATTTATTCTCTCAACCCGAAGAACAAAAAACAAGAGAAAAACTCCACTCTTATATTAAGAGCATTATCTTTCTCTCTTTCTCTCTCAACCCTATATACAAAACAAACCTTTTATATGTAAAACCTTCTTTAACTTAAAGAGGAATTACATCAACCATTAGATTAAAAATAATCCAACGGTTGAAAAATAAAACACAATTCCCAATAGTTTTGATTACGGAAACCATCAATTAACTGAGGCCTGGATAGGTCACTGCTCAATCAAATAGTCCATCATCAATTTGACAATGCTGATTGTTGGTTATTGGATTTTCTGTTCATGAAAAACACTATCAATACATACTCACAAGACATTTCAGCCACACATTAGGAACATGTCCCATAAATGACAACTAAGACATTTCCAATGTGCAGTTGTAGTGTATTGTGGATAGGCTTGTGGCTAACATATCCAAATCCCTTAGTATATGTTTGGTTTTGTTTATGTTTATTGATGGTGCCATATAGGCACCCTATTAGCAAATGCCTCATTAATTGCATTTGTGTGTATTGAAGTTTGCAAAAGCAAACTTTGGTTTCTGTGCGCCTCTCCCATTTCAGGAAGCTTTATTTTGGAGCTTCTTGGAATGGATAGGAGTTTATTGGCATTTTGCTGATGTGGTGCCTAATTGTTACGGTCTAACACAGGCTTAGCCTTGCCTACGCTTGGCAGGCTTACGTTAAGGGACATCACCATCATTTTCGCTTGTAAGATTTTTGGGAGAATTGATGTTATCTTCAAGCAGACCACCAAAAACTTAACGTACTCTTTGAGGAGGGGTGGTCAACCTCCTTGGGTGCCTAACCTTGGCACTCCTAGACCAACTTCCCTTGTGGGGCGGCCCTGGTTAATGGCTTGCATGGCTACCTGGGTTCCTCATGGGCGCACACTTGTTCATGGGGACAATGCATGGACCGACACTGCGCTATCGACACTCAAGGGAGGCTTGGGATGTGGGCCTGGCTCAAGCATGACCCTTCACCACGCCAACCCCTTGCCCAAGCTGAGTGAGCTAACCCGTTGCCTCTAGCGCACGGGTGTGTTCCGGCCCAAGCGGTTGCCTATCAACATGGCACACAGGTGCCTAGCATCATCGGCATACAGGAGACCCTTCACATCTGTGCCAAGTCACCTCTTCGGTGCATAGTCGCCTCACTTCATAGCCGTCCCCCTTTAGCACGTAAGAGGCGCCTCCCATGGACCGGCCAGAGCCAACCGAGTGTCCTGGCCATGCGACTTGAGGTCATGATCCAATGCTACTGACTTTGGTAGAGCCATCTCATCGGACAACTCCTAGCCTCCAAGCACATAAAGGCTTGTCCTGGCCTGCCTTGGCCTGGATGCCGCACGGGTTTCTTCCACTGTAGAATTACCCTTGTGACATAATGGCACTATGTGTCATAAACACCCTCATTAAATGCTTGTCTCGGTTTTGTAGTCACGCAACTACAAAATTGATGTTGCTCGATCAGAGGTGGTGCATGAACCAAGGAAAACAGTCAAATAATCCTTGCCAACAGGGCGGAGCCGAGGTGGAAGGATGAAGTCGCGCTTCAAGACCTGAGATCAAGAAAGGGGAAGTCAGAGGCCCGAGGAGTTATCCCTGGGTAGGTACTCCAACACTAAAGTTAGTAAAAGGTGGTGGATGGTTGGGCTGAGCAATAAGGGTGTTGGTTCGAGCAGAGTAACGGTATGGGTGCTAGAAGTTGAGAGCCTTGCCTTGAGCAGGAGGTACCTTTTTATAGCTAGTGGGATGTGTCCTAATCGGGTTAGGCTTCTGGGGTTGTTGGGGTGAGGTTCCCCGTCGAGGTCTTAGGGGCAATCCTGATCCCCGACGGAATTATCCTCATCCCTCTCCTATTCTTGGTCGTACTTATCCGTATGACATAGAGCTAACATGGAAGAGAGGATAAGGTAGAGAGGACTATGGAAGTAGTGTAGCGTGGCCTGAGCTGCGGGGCCGCCGTACATCATGGAGTTTACTGGGCAGTGTCGACGTGGACAAATGATCGGACGATGATTGGGCAGCTACATGGTTTTTGGAGGCCAGCTTAACCATGACCCAAACACCACTCCCCCAATTCTGAAGTAGAGGAATAAAGTACTTGGCTAAGGTGTGACGCGGTAGGGTGATTTGTTCATCGGCTGAAGAACTCCGAATTAGTCTTGGTTGAGCGTTCTATTCCTTGACGCTTGTCAGAATGCGCATGTGGTTGAGGAGCTTTCCTCTCGTCAGCTACAGAACTTCGTTGATTGCAACTTGAGAATCCGAACAAAAACATTTATTGCATAAACGTAAACAAAATCAAACACCCTCTTAATTTACATTCACTAGACTAACCTCAGGATTGTCTTTGAGAGGACTTCTGTGCTTAGTGTGCATTGTGTTAATCGAGATGTAGTGGTTGAATATCCGTGCAACCGGAGAAATTGCTCACAAGCTTCATATTTGATCAATGTTTGGGCCCTTTGTGGTGCCTAACTCGGAATGGCATCCCAAGAACCCTCTGAACTGGGCACTAAATCTGAGATAAACTTTGGATAAACTTAGGATGTTGTTCCTTGAGATTTTGCACTTACTATCTTCCGCGCACAAACTTTTCCCATATGCCTGCTGCGAGTCTGTAGAGTCATGCGAGTAGGGGACGAGAAAAGAGTATGTGGACAACGGATTCAAGCAGAGTTTTGAATGGTGAAAACAAAGCTAATTTGAACATTAGGCTCAGTTTGAAAAGAGTATAAATATAAATATATAGTATAAATATATATATATATATATATATATATTAAATAATATAAAATATAAGTCTTACTCTGTACATTTGTATTTATTCTCCTTTCAAACTGAGCCTTAATTTTAAAAAGTAATAATTAAAACAGGAAAAACATTTTTTTTTGAGTATTTAACACGGAAAACGCTCTAAACCTTATTAAACGAATGCAATAAAACTAAGCTCGAAATACAAGATGGAGAATGAGTTGTTTTATAGATCAGTGTTCCACTATCAAGCAAGGTTTGGCTGAAGCGATGGCTGACTGGCTGTAAAACCAATAATAAAGTTTTATGTCAATAATAAAATACAAAGGTCCCGCACCTATCATGAGGTGAAACTTCACCGTTGATTCTACAGCCAGTCGATCAGCCATCGCATTCAGCTCATCTCAATTCAGCACTAACTGTTGTAAGCTAACCATGTCCAGATGTAGGTAAAGTTATCTGGAAAACGTATCTAAACAAAGTCGAAAACGATTAGACTTCATGGAACCTTCTGGAAAGCCGGACGGGTCAGCCCAAATTAAAAAATTTAGACTAAAATCCAAAGACCACGGACCACAGGCCACGGTCCACGGCTAGTTGCAAGTTTCGTCAACCTCAACCCAAACCCTAATTTTTGCTCTATCGGGGTAGCAACCTAGAAATTAATTAGTCACCCACCAGCACCAGGGCCACCACCAAACTGTTTAAGGGCTTTGGATTTTCTGAGCCCCACCTAAATCTCGTATTCTGGAACCCTATACGTTCAACCACAGATTGTGATTCTTTCTCCATGATCATCAAAAAAATAATAAAAAATAAAAAAGAGAGATCGTAATTCTTAGGGGACACGGCACTAATGAGAGACCAGGGCCATCGTACGGCTGACGGAGCCCGTTGTATCGTGCAGGCAGGCACAAGATATGAAGCTATTGCGTAAATCTTTTTCTTTTCTGTTGCCTTCTCAGCCAAGAGTAACCAGTTGGCATCGCACATGGTTTTGGTGCCCAAAGGCCAAAACTATTCCTCCCGTATCTCGTATACGTAATTTGGCACACGCGAGCCAATACGGATCTCGGGTTCATTGAACAAGAACAACGACGTCGTATTGAATATTGACTATTGATGGCTGATGCCAGTATGTCACGGGTGACTCCTTCATCGTGCCATCAAGCACCTACAGCGAGCCATCCGAGTGCCAGCCACGTGCTTTCATGGTGCCTACATGTGTGTCATGGGTGGGCTTTGCTTGTATTTTGTAAGGGGGACCGTCAATGGCGTAATTGTAATTACTTAGTATGCTTTTCCATTATTTCGATGTTTCATATTGTCACTCCCCCAAAAGCTTAACGTACTCTTTGAGGGGAGGTAGGTAGTCGAGTGAGCTCATAAGCGTGTAAAGGTTAAGCACGAGATCCCCTCGACACTGTACTGTGTGCTTGTGCTTACCACTGATTAATGCAATACAAGTAGCCTTTTGCTAATTAGTATGCCTTCTTGTTGCCTTTTTGTGTGTGTTTGCTTTGTTTCGTAGGCTTACTCGCCCATTTCGAGTGCCGCACGGGGCCCCAAAGATTACCCCCGTGACAAGTATGCCACCACCATAGTCCATAGACCATATGCGTACTATGGGGTAATATCTTAGTTGATCGGACGGCCGGAGTATGCCTTCCTCTAATCAAAGCAACGGTGATCGTTGTGGCTGTTCTTAACTTACGAGGATTAGGACATGGTCCGTAACGCTTTCAGCCCTTATGCTAGAAATCCCCACATTAACACTTCTACTTTGGGTTTTGGTACTTGGCAGTGGGCACGGTGGGGACTGGGGACCAAAATGCCCGTATCACGTCTAAATTACGCGTTCCTCGTCCTCTCAACGCTGGAACTGGATGCTTCTTTTACCGGTTAAGTTTTATAAGATTAATCAACACCTTATTAACGGACGGTGTATTAATGGTTAAGATGGAATATCCACTCTGAAGATATACGAAGCTTGCTTTCTTTCTTTTGAAATTGAATTGAAGGGGTAATAGGTTTTGGAAAACCACGGGCCCGTCGGGCCGTTTGGCAAAAACAAAACTACAGTGCAACGCATCTCATCATGGATGTCGTGTCCTCTACCTCTCGGCTCCCGTCATAATCCTATCATCAGTTTGTACGAGATTCGATTTACCAACATTTCAAGAAACTGAAGCTCTTAATTCGACGGTCCTGATCTTTAACTTAAGTATTTACCATCTATTTGCGTAGTTGAGGTGAGACTGATAGCACATCGATCATTAAACGGACGCGTTCTTCTGGAAAGAAAATGGGCCTTTGCCTGTTGGCATTATTGAGCACCGCCGCACCGGAAAGCTGCTCTCAGAGTGGCGACTAGCGAGAGTGTGAAATTATTAATAAGAAAGAAACAACATTATCGTCAACTGGAACTCGAAGAACGATTACAGAGGGGGTTACAACTTTACTTACCACTCACCAGTCCAGATCTGCTGTAAGCTTTTGCGCTGCACTTGTTGCATTCGGTGCTTGACACGTGTTTAATTACACGTGCAATCTCCATTATGGTATTTACACATCATAATTAGACAACTGTTACACACTGGTTGGAATTTGGAAGTACACAACAAGTGTAGCGTAGCAAAGTGTAGTAGATCCCCAATCTGATCCTTCCTTATTTGTTTTGTTTTTTTGTTTTTAGTTTTTTTTTTTTTGCCGGGAAACATCACAGGTTCCCGAAATTTCGTCCTTATCTTTCCTCCAAAAAGGAAAAAAAAGAAAAAAGAAAAATTTCGGAGCTGATATAAACCGACTTGTTTTCTCTTCTTATTTCTGATTTGAGTAGAATTCTTTCTTCGTTTCTTTAGCTTCTATCATGGCGTCGTCGGCACAGCTTCGTCTCATGTCTGATCTTAAAGCCATTGTAAACGAACCCCCGGAAGTAAGATATTTAAGGGTTTTGATTGAATTTGAGTTTTTTTCCCATACAAGTGTGAAGATTAGAATTGTTTCATTTATTTTTTAGATCATGATCATGCTCATCTTCTTCTTTGCCTAAATCAGGGGTGCAGCGCGAGTCCGTTGTCCGACGAGAATCTGTTCGTGTGGAGTGCGACCATCTTTGGTCCCGATGAAACCCCTTGGGAAGGTGAGATCGGCTTATTTTAATGGGATCAGAAAGAAGACTGGTTTTACTTCTTCTTGCTTTGCTTTATTTATTTTTTTTAATTATCCTGCTTATCGTCGATGAGGAATTCAGGTGGTGTTTTCGGTTTGCGATTGATTTTCGGTGATAACTATCCGGAGAAACCCCCTCGCGTTCGCTTCACCTCCGAGATGTTCCATCCCAATGGTTAGTATCATTTTCCTCTTCGCATGTATGTTGGTGGGCCTACGAATTGATGATTTCTTTTTCAATTCCAATTGATCTGTGTTACATTTACGTGTGCTTAAGGCTTAATTGGTGAATTGAGTGTTTGATGATATAACTTCCCAATATATTTTTCTTCTCATATTATATAACTTCGACTGATCTTCCATTTATCGAAATCACATTTCTCAATAATCGCCCAACCAGCTAGTTATAGATTACAAAGATGGTCAGAATTCGATATTATGGAGTGTTTGGAAGGAAAGAATTGCAAGAATTTTGATACTAAGAAGCAGGCTGTTAGCTGTAGGCAAGTTAATAGATTTGGCGACCATTAGGGTAATACGAGTCCCCTACAGAGTCAGGTCGGGTATAAACATTGATCGCTGCACTGTAAGCAACTTTGAAGTTTTGTATATAGGGGCGGCTCTTAGACAGGTCAAAGTGCGCATCCTTAAGTTCTGTGGATTTATTCATGCTCAATTGTAGAGGGGAACTCGATAAGGTTCTAGCTCTTAGCTTTACTGCAGGGGTTAATGATTTGGGTTTCTTTAGACTTGGATCAGCTAATAGTTGAAATTGACTCTTAGGTGGTATGGTAATGGACTGGATGACTTTCATTACTGAAGGCCTGCGGATGCATCTACAATTCTATATCATATCAGGGAAGCAAGATTTTTGGTGTCTAGGTTGGACTGCTCATTTAGTTGGGTTCCAGGTTCCGCATAGACTAGCTAGAGAGGGAGTGGAAGGGAGAGTTCATATTGTTTTCTTTTTCTTTTTTCATTTTGGGGAGGGGTATTAGGGGCGAGAAAATTCATATTCTGTCACGATGCTATATTTTTTAATTTGTATGGGGGACAGTTGTGGTCTAATCTGATTCTCCTCAGCTGCGGTGGTTGTAATATTATTCTCTTGTGCTATTTTATTCGTATTCAATAAAGTCTCCTTTGATTGTGCAACCGGCCCGAAAGGGAAAAGTGATCAGGGATTGGTGAATCTATATTACTTTGGTATTGTCCTTGAATATTGGCTTTGAGGCAATATATTCATAGGCTGGGGATAGTTACAAACTTAAAATGAATATTCAATTATCTTATCTTTTGTCAATTTCTTTAACACGTTGATTTTTTGAGGCCTTTTCACCGCTGCTTTACTTACTATATGGATTTCCGTGTTTGTTTTCTGGATGATTACTTATTTGCTTTTTAGCCCTTTACCAATTGTACCGAGATCATTTGAGAAGATTTCTGGTTTTTGCAGTCAATGAAGTTTAGGTTGTTGGTGTTTTGGAGTTTCAGGTAAAAGTGCTGAATGTATTTCTGTATTAATATTTATAAAGAATGAAAATTAAGAATGCCAAGACTGGAGACTCTATCCAGGAAAGTATAAAGGTAAGCTTTTAGCATTCTAAAACTCAAAGGTACAACAACAATATAATTCATCAAGAGTCTGATGTAGAAGTCTGCTTAATCTATTTTTTCTACTTATCCTTAAGGAGAAGTGGTTCTCCATTAAATATTTTTCTTGTTTCAAACCTATTTAACTGAATTTCTGCATAAACCAGATTATTCTTTGATATCTATCCAATTTTATGTGAAAATCAATTCATTCAATTGGGAGGATTAATCTGAAGAATCCTGAACATTTGAATACTCTCAAGTGAATATCTTATTTTCTGTTATCTGCTTGACTGAAGTATTTGACTGGAGGAACTCTTTCAAAATTCCAATGCCAGGTGCTTTACTGAACAGGGCTACCCAGTACTAGATTTTGAATATCATTTTCTCAGGAAAAGGAGAAAAAAAAAGATGTGAAAATTTAGTAATGACCTGAATTGAACTGTGAAAGCTATGATGATTTTTATGTATCTAAGATAAACCGATAGTTTGCCGCATTCTTACAATGTTTCCTGGCTGAAAACTAGAGTATGTTTGGTGCTAGCAAACCAATAGTTTGCTCCTGCCTTCACTTGCTCGTGGGGAAAGTGTTGGTTAGAATTTTGCACAAAAACTAGAGTATGTTTGGTTATAGTTTTGCACAAAAATTGGAGGAAGCAGGCGTCCTAGCAAAGGAGAAAACTAGATTATGTTTGGTGCTAGGTTTTTCTGTGATTGATGCAATGATAGATTGCTGATGCCCTTACAACCATTTCTTTTCTTGTAACTTTTCAGGTCGTATGGTGCAATATTCATGATTCATGAATCACTTTTTTTATATGTTTTTTAGGTTGCGCATGTCTCTAGTGCTTAGCAGGATGAGAGAGTAAGATCATTGTAGAAGGAAGTGACCCAACACTTCAGAATAAAATTAAGTTAGGGGACAGATACAACATCCTAAGCTGACATGTTTGATACTACTAGTACTGTAAATATAAATGGTTCACCAGCAAGAGTATATTAGTAACTCTGTCAAAGCACAAGAAAGAAAAGGATGGCATGGTTGGTCTTTATTTTAATATCCATGACCATCCAACTGCAGTACTTCGAAAATGTATAACATATTTGATGCTTCGCTCTTGTGTTGTGATTGTTTTTCCCCCTCTATGTTCTAATATAGATTTTGCCATCTTTGTTTATTCTTGTTATGATTCTCCAGTTTATCACGATGGCACACTGTGCATGGACATCATTCAAGATGCCTGGTCACCTTGTCACAATGTTTCTACAATTTTGACGTCAATTCAGGTATGTTACATGTATGGGTGTGCCAACTTCTATATTACATGTCCATACTTGCCATTGGCAGTCACAAGCATGGTTCAAAGTATCGGGACGTATCGTATCGCATCTTTTGACAAAGATACGGTCCGAAACGCCTGTTTTCAGGTGTTTTGGACCCCCAGTTTTTTTAATAATAAAAAGCATGCTAAAGGCTTCCCAAAAAACCAAAATTTGACAAAAAAAAAACTAAACAAAATAGAGTTTCGGCCGTTTCTAAGTACCGATACGATACAATCGATACTTTGAACCTTGCTTACAAGCACAATCTCACACATAATACACATAACCCTTTTTTTTCAGTCACTTCTTACCGATCCAAATCCAGCAAGTCCTGCAAATCCTGAGGCTGCTCAGCTGTATCAACATGATGTTCAGGCTTATAACAGGTCTGCAATCAAATCTCAACAAATCGCCATTTCTGTTGTGTTGATTAACATTAACTATGGCAACATTTATCCATTCCATCGTTGTATTCTTACAGGAGAGTTCGCCGATGTGCTCGAAAATCCATTGAATCTTGACCGTTGGCAAGTGCCAATTCCTTCATTCTTAGTGATTAATTATCTTGTTGGATTGGGAAAGAAAGCTTTCCTTGACCTACCTGTTTCACTGTTTGTGTCAAAGTGTCTCTCGCATCTTCTGCTTCCACGTCATTATTGTTTACTGATTCCTTGGTCTCAGTTATGCGTCATGTACATGGAATACGTTTTGAGGGATTTTGGAAGAACTGCATCCGACTCTATACTAATTAATACAAACATCCAAATTTGGATAAGAATTTAAATTTCCTTATTGTTCACATTTTTTTTTCAAGCTTAAATTAAATTCAAGTGAGGCTTAGGCCAACTATCTGGCTTAGGGGGGTGGGTTACGGGTAATGTCGCGTCCCAAATGCTCTCTCAAATGGGCACTTAAACAATGAGAAAATGGTAATTTGGGTGTTATAGAATTTTAGTTTTTGTCGTTGACGGAGGTGGGGCGGTTTACGAAGAATAACCATCTCAACCCTCAATGGCCCGATGCCGAACCCAAGGCCTATGTAATTAAAATTGATCGGATCGAGTAACCCATAACTTCCAACACAACAATGAAGAGTGAAGACTATGAAGTGGAAGTAGGTGTGCGTGGGCTTTGAATTTTAGGAAAACTAAGGAGTGCAACTTGGGCGATTAGTCAGATTGGGTTAGGAGTTTGTTAAATTTTGAGCCTGAACCTGAATCCAAGCTGGAAGTATCGAAATTCATCAAACTGGGCAACCAGACTTGCACCCTTGAGTCTCAATTCAACAATGAAGTGGAACCGCCTTGTTACCACAGCCCTCGGAACTAGGGCTGTCAATGGACTGGATATTGGTTCAATTTGATCCAGTCGAGTGTGAATCCATTATAGATGGATCCAATCCAATTCAATCCAATGAATTCTTTTAACCATTATGGATCGGTCTAATTTCATTTTAACTGTTCAAATTGATTTTAATTTAGATTGGTTGCAACCCAAACCTGGTCCATTAGCATTTATATATATATATATATATATATTCTATCAATGGTTGAGATATTGGTTCAATCCAAATTGATTTTAATTCGGATGTATCTAACTAAAACCCGATCCGTTAACATCCATACTCCAAAGTTTTAATGCAACTATAAGCAATGGCAAGTTACAGGGTTTGACATTTTGACGCCCAACTGGGGTGTTTGCATATGGCAATCGGCATGCGCATTTACAATCAAGACCTGAACGCTTTGCTAACGAAATTAGGGTTGAGATGTCCAAGGTTGGGTTCGTGGTACAACCTGGATCATGGTTATAGCAATACACTAATAATATCAATACAAGGAATAAGGACATGCTAACCCGAGTCTGACTTGAACCCATCACGGTTCACGGGTCGACATTTCATAACCCGACCATAATAAGGGGACACCAAACCCGTTCCTTTTAAGTTTTAACTCCTTTTTTGATGTATCTGCCCCGATTAACTCTCTCCGTTGATATTGCTAGCAGAATTCGATAATATTTTGGGATCGCGGAGGTTGTTTTGGTGATTGTGCAACCTCACCAAACCGGGGCTTTTCTGTTTTAGGCTTAGCCACAACTGTAGGTGGGGTGTTTTTTTTTTTTTCTGTTTTGGTAACATGAAGAAGTGGGCAAAGCCAAACAGGGGAGTTGACACTTGCACCTCAGCATAATTGGCCGTTGGAACATGTTTGACAGGAGATCCCCAACTCAGCGTGTACTTCTATGGAATTAGACAGGAAAGGCTTGGCAGTATGGAGCAAACATCCTGGGCTGTTTTGAAGCTTTCTGCACATGACGCATTATCCCAATTAATTCTTTAATCTTTGTAATTTAAAGAATATTGGTTGTAATTACTCTTTTATCTTACACCTATACTAACAAACATATTACATGCACACAGCTTCAAAATGGCCGAGCCTTTCTCAAATTAGAAGGCCCACCCTTATGGGCGGAGTCAAGCATATTGGTGGGGCCTGGGTCCTTGGCCCCTCAAACTTTTGTTAAAACCATTGTTACTCAGTGGAGGCTGGGTTAAAAATATAATAAAGTGTATTCTTGGCCCTTCAAAATTTGAATTAAAATCGTAAACGATCACTTTCTAAGGTTCCTCCAACTCAAAAAAAAAAAAAAAAAAAAAAAAAATTTATTTTTTCTTTAAAAATTCTATAAAAAGCTCAAACTTTCTGAGGCCATTTTCCCCAAACCTTACAAATCAAGCAATCAGCACTTTGGGGAAAAGGGGGTCAAGGTACATGGCACCGAAAAACAAGAAAAAAAAAGATTAACCGAATTTGATGATTGTAATATTGGGTGTGGGACCAATAAAAAAGCCCCACTCTGATTATAAATGCAAAGAGGAATTGGGTGGTGGTGCACCATATGCAATTTATGGATGGCTTGAGATATTACTATTGAATATTGATCCCACAGGCCACAGCCCTGTAACATAGCCATCCACTAAATCATAAAAATATATTAATAACACTAAATATAAGACCTTAATAAGGTGTATATACATTAAATTAATATATTTTAATAGTTTTATGAAGAAATATATTATAGCTAATTATAATTTCATTAAAAACCCTATGCTTAACTATAATTTATAAATTATAATTATTAAGTTTTAATGTTTTATGGAATGAGAAAAACCCAACTCTCTTTGAAGGGATGGGAGATCCATCATATGGATGGCCGAACCATGCAGGGTGGCTGGGTAAAATTTCAAAAATTTCTTTATTCTATTCGGGCCCTAATTTAGAAAAACTACATTTTCAATGTTCGTTCTTGAAACAAACCGGACCAAATCTGAAACCAAGATTAAGGAGAGGAATACCTGATATGGAATCCATGCAAAAAACTTCTCCCAGGTAGTTGTTCATGCCCAAAAAGGGTACTAAATCCTTGCTCCACTGAAGATAACACAACTTAGGGTGAGGCAGGATCAATCAGTGGATTTTTCAGCAAGAACCCAAATTCTTCAATAAGAATTGTGTAGGGATGTGAGCACAACTTCAAGATTGTTTCTTCCACCAAGAAACAATATTAAGATCCAATCTTAATCACTCCAAGAGGTGGAGATCGAACAGGGTAGGGCGGCAAGAACAAAGAGAGAGAACTAAATGCATAAAAGTCAGTCAAACTGTGTGTCTTTTCCAGTTTGCCCTCCACTTTATATATAACCCTTAAAGAGCCCAATCTCCTAATTTGATTAGGAGTTTCTTTATCCAAATATTTAATTTGATCTGAACTCTTTAAGTGATAAGGATAATCCGTAATCTTATCTGCAGATCAAGATCAACTACTTCTAATCAAATTAGAAGTTTCCTGATCCAAATCTCTATTTGGATCTAGACTCTTTAAGTGGATAAGAGTTATCCTCTTATCCTATTATGCTAATTCATACCCAGATTCACCTCCTTATTTAATTAATCATATTAAGCCTAGTTCGAATTGGGCTTTAGACCCATTAAGATTTCAGGCTCACTTCTTTTAATGTTGACTAACTTGCTATTTTTGTATGGCATAAGACCCTATCAATGATCTCCACATAAGCCACATAGGTTCAACCTAGCCTCTGTTACAAGGCCTGCCTGAATTTACTAATGAATATAGTGAACCCCTGAGTCCATCAGTATGGGCTCTTAATGGGCCCAACATTTACGCTAAATGATCATTAGGTCTGGCCATCTTATGAAAGTCCAAGGACTATGGGCAGCCGTGAGATTAACCCATCTTGTTTACTATCCCTAAATGGTCTTACACTTAACCTCTCATCCTTTAATGGTCATATACTACCCGATAATATATGACATCTCCCTTGGCGCAAGGTACAATGTTGCATTCTCTACTCACATGGATCCCGAGAGTTAAAACATTTTGTAAATATTTTGTTGAACCATAATATATATATATGTATATCTCTGTATAAATATATTTTGCAAGACAAATTTTAATAAGTTTGAAATCAACCACCGACAGTTTAGGTTTTCATCAGAGAGAGTGCATTCCTCGATCATTCACTTTGTTTGACAAATGAGCTGATCTTGTCACTATGATCACCTACTCAGGTGAATTCTCGGACTGCCCCAACATACCTAGGTTTTGACCCCCTTTAAGGATCTCACTGATTGGCATATCAAAGATAGCTCAATCCGACACCTAATGCAATACCATAATCGAGTCTAGGGGTTAAGTGTATCATTCCAGTTTTTCCCATCTGTCTCCAAGGTCTAGGGCAATATTGAAATTTGGTCTGGTTTAGGGTTTCAAGAAAACCCACACTATATGTGCCTCAGGTCTCACCCTGGCAATTGAGACAAGCCACCCCACCCCAATCCACTTAATGGCACATTAGTGTCAACCTTGACAGGATAAATCTCCCAAAATCTATCCAACGGTTGTGAAGATTCTAAACTAACACGAGTCTCATAAGTGTCCAATTTAAGGGTATTACATAGAAACACACCAATATAACATGAATCAAATATGCACTATTAGTCATTTACAATAAATGCACCAGTACATCAATTTGATTGGAGCTAAGGGCATATATTGTCTAACACTCCTATCCAACCATAAAACATGCATATATTGAAAATATAATAATAATTATTTATTATTTAAATAATTATTATTTTTTATTCATTTCCAAAAGTTATAAAAAATAAATAAACATTATATAATATATTAGAAAAATAGTTATTAAAGAAGAAATTTCAATTTCTTTGTGGATATGATAGATCATCCATAGAATTATAATATATTAAATCATTGTGATCAAATGATAAAATATAATTAATTATTTACTTTTTAATTGTAAAAAATAAAAAAATAATTATTAATGAAGAAATTTCAATTGGTTTGTGGATATGATAGATCATCCATAGAATTATAATATATTCAATTATTGTGATCAAATGATAAAATATAATTAATTATTATTTATTTTTAATTCTAAAAATATAAAAAATCAAAAAAAATATTAAAGAGAAATTTCAATTGCTTTATGGATATGATAGATAAATCCATAGATCTAAAACATATTTAGTCTTTAGAAGTAGAGAAAAAATTTATATTTTCAAAGTTTTTCTTAATTTATATTTTCCCCAAATATCCTCATGAAATTTCCATAAATCTACTGATAGCACAAAAAAATTGTGATTTTGAATTTAAGAAATGTAGATCAACATAAATTTAAACATTTAAGAAAAAATCACAAGATATTATAAAAGATTGAAAATTTTACCTAATTTTGTCATTTTTTTTTAAATTTGAAAAATCTTTAAAAAAACTTAACGATTCACACTTGTTTCTTGCAAACTTTTGCAAATCTAGCACTCTAGAAATGAAATTTGGAGTTTTAGAGTCATTTCGAGGAAAAGAAACTTGTTTTTCCCCTTTAGTCTTTTTTTTTTTAAGTTTTTGGCCGTATCTTTTTCGTTGATACGCTACTAATACACCCTAATACACCCCCGATACGCATAAAAAAGATGAAATGTCTGATTTCCATATGTATCCTGTATCAATTTTCAAAGATACAATACGATACACCCCGAAATGCTCCATTCCAGTCATAAATGCAAAGTGAGATTAAGGGGCTCTTTGACATCATTACTGTTTCCTGGAGCAACAACGCCACATTGGAAAAAATGGTGCTCCAAGAAATGGGCATTTGTTTGGAATCGTTTTTCCATAAAAAATGTGCTTCAAGCCATGCCTCGAAAATCGGGAAGCCATGGTTTGGAGCAACGCCAAATTTGGTATTTCTTGAAGTTGCAGCTTGTTGATGCCAACAGGGCAGTGATGTGGCACCGGATAATGGGTATCTGTGCTGAAAACATTTCTTGGAGCAATGGTACCAAACATAAAAAGTTGTTGTTACAGGAAACGTCCTACCTGGCAGCAACGATTCAAAGCAAAAATAAAGGCACCGTTTTCTTAGAAAACGGTACTGTAACTACAGCATTGATGCCAAACATATACTAAGTGGTTGCAAATCCTATGCACTTGTGAGATATTTTCAATGCACAAGTGTATTATGGGTAGAAATATGACTGTTCAACCCACCTCAGAATTCTTAATCTTACCGTATAGGTGGAATGAATGAATCGTGACAGTGGATTGATGCCAAATCTATGGGTACGATGAGGTTTTTAGGAGGGGCTACTAATAAAATATGGGGGAATGTAATTTCAGAATTCTGCAGTGTACTTATTCTGTCAACCCGTGTCTCATCCTAGGATGAACACTGGCATCCGGTAACAAATTGGGATTAGCTGAACACGCTGGTTGTGTAGTGGCCTAGGCTGTGAAATCAATGAACTGTGGTGTTCAATTAATCCCATCTCTAATTCTCTACCATAGCCGCCGGGTTGTTTCATTGTTTGTATATTTTGTAAATGTAACAGGGCGTGAAGGCGATGGGGCCTCCTAAGTGACTCATATACTAAGTATCAATAAGGAGATGATCATGCTGATGCTGTTAAGTTGATCCGTCTCAGAGTTCCTAACCCCAAATGACCATTCTGGCTACAATTGTTACCACATTCACACCGAACCAGATGGTTACTTGCATCATTTGGACCAGAAATTGAAGCCAAAACAGTTATTGAGTTGTTAGATTTATTTCTGGAAATATTGATTTGGTTAAACTTATTCCATATGCACGTTACTTTGTTAGCTTTAAATATTTATTATTTTATGTTTGTTTTGATGTCCAACACCTTTAAGGCCCCATTTTGTTTTTCCTTTCCGATTAAATTAGACAATTGACCATTTTTTCTTCATACATTTTATTATTAAAATGGGTAATTTTATGATAATATTTTGGCAAAATTTTCCATAAATGATATAGTTCATTACCCATTGGGAGACTAGTACTCGTGGAAAGATCAATTTACCATGGGGCCTGTAACTACTGAATCCGGATTTCCTGCTTCAACTAAACTGATGATTTGCTTCTTTAAAAGTGAAACAGAAAAAGGAATCCTTTCTTTTCTAATGCCTTCACCCTCCATCGTCATCTCTGAACCAACAAACCTGAACAGCCATAGCAACAAAGCTACCGAAAGTTCGAAACTGATCAGTTAATTAGCAAACTGAATTGTTGAAAAAACTCAAGCAATCTAAAATGTAAAATTCCCCGATTACCAAATTCAAGCAAGTATTTTCCGCATAGAAATAACCCAAAAGATGATTTATGAATTAATAAGATAGAAATAAAAATCTTTAAACCTACTTTGAAAAGAACGGTCAATAGGCCCAACAACAGATAAAAAGGTTTAAAATATTTATTAAAAACAAAAGAAGACATTACAGAGTAGACTGATAAACCACAAAAGAACCTCAAATATGAAAAAAATGGTTAGAAAAAATAAGAAAAAGAAAAAGAAAAGAAAAACCAAGAGTTGAGAAATAAAATGGTGAAGATGAAAGGCCGGTCTGCAATCGCTAATGGTGTTTGCACAACTCTGAGGTTCGGTCTGCAAAAGAGTTCCTTGCCTTGTTCTCTCCTAACTCTCAAATTGTTTTTTTTTTTCTACTTTTTCTATCTTATTAATTTATTATTATTATTATTATTATTATTATTACTATTATTATTATAAAAATATAATGGGCCGTTTAAAATTTCTAGATAGGTTTGCTGGAGGGTCATACAAAGCATGACGTGTTACAATCTCATTGGGTGTGCACCACGGAACACACCAAGCGAGTGCAGGAAATCCGACCTCGTAATTACCGATATGCAAATGCTGATAAGTTGGTCAACTTATCCCCTCCACTTATTGATAAACAAACATGGTCTAAAAATAATATTAAATTATTTTTCTTAATTTTTTTACATATTTATTTGAGATAGTCCAAAGTTCAAGTTCAATTGTGGAACCGTTTAACTTATGACCCCAGTGATAAAAAAACTTTCATTTGTCTATATTTGATTTGAGTTGAATTGAAATTGCAACCGGAACTTGGATAGTATTAATAAATTTTAATTTTAAAATGACCAAAATATTATATACTATCAATAAAATGAATTAGAAAAACTTTGACATTGCCTATGATGAATAAAGTGTCGGAGGTTATGGGGTACATTTGTAATGTAGATAAGTTTTGAATACTTGTATGTATTTGTGTGTGAAATAAGAGTTTGTATGAAATTCTTATATAATTTGACCTTTTGTTTATTTAAGCCATTGGTTTGTTGGGTTTAGGATTGAGTGAAAGTGAATATTTTGTTGTGAATCTATATAAAATTCAATCATGTATCTCTTATCCTCATAATAGATATTTTTCACTCTCTTCCGTGAATATAGTGGATATTTAATTAATGAGCCAAACTACATTAAATCTTGGTGTTTTCTTTCTCTTCTTTTTTTCGTCTTATTTTTGTCTTGATTAGTTACTGTATCTTATATTAGTTGACAAAAATGAGTTAAAGAACTTGGACATATGACTTTTTTTTTTTTTTTTTTGATATTTGGTGATACCCATCACTAATTACCCCCTCTCCCCAATGTCTAGGTGGTTGTGGGAATTGAATCCATGTGGACCATGTCTGCTAGATTGAACCAGCTAATTAACATACCAATTGAGTCACCCCTCAATTGGTAAACATATGACTAATAAAGAAACAAAATTCAAACCACCTATACTAAGAAATGCAATACAAATTTTAAGAATATATATCATTAATGCAATTCATTAACGAAATCAATATGTACACTATTTGGTCGAGAATCAAATCAAAATGGACTATTTCAGATTAGATAGGTGTGGATCCATATTCAATAACCAATTATAAATGAATTAAATTCGGATCCATCAACTTTAATCGGATTGAATTAGAATTTGAATTTGAACAAATGTCCACTCATTATCTTTGATTCTATTTCAGCATCTTATATGTATATTTCAAAATTTTAATATTTTTAACCAATCAATTTACTATATCATATATGTTTGTGATGAATCTATGATGTTGGAAAACTAGCTATCAAGAGCTTTGAACCTTTGACCAATCAAAACTAGGGGTGCAAATTTAGTGGCTTAGGGTTGGGATTTTGTCAAAATTTCAATGGGTCCAACCCAAAGCCCGGACCTAAAATAGTGTAAACTGTTAACTTGGGCCAACCCGAGTTGCACCCCTAATCAAAACCCCTGTGAATTTTGATGAATACCATCAATTGCTTGCTACTTTTATGATGTCGGTTGTTTGGTTACAGGTTTTTCCAGTATAATGGTCGAATCATTTGATTAGATTTTTGTTGTAAATTTTTATTTTTGAAACCATATGGAATATTACCTTTTTTCTAGGGGTGCAACTCGGGTGGGTTTGGTCTGGTTGAAGGTCAACCTAAACCCAACCCTAAAGGTGCCAGTCTAAGCTTAATCAAATACAACTCAGATTGGATTGAGCCTAGCTTGTCAGATTGGACGAGTTTGAAAGAATTTATGAATACATTTTTATATAATCATCTTTCATTGAGTTTTATAGCCCAATTTAAGAGTAGAATTGAATGAAAATATATACAAATTTTATTTTTTTCACTTTATTATATAAATTTTATTTAAAATGTGTGTATATATACATGTTTCATACACACACGCACACGTATATCACGCTATCAACCCAAGACCAGTCCAAGGCCAGGTTCGAGTTTTTTTTTGTCCGAAGCCTTTGTCCACAGCACGAAAATGCAGGCCCAATATATGCAAAAACTCAGATGAGCCCACCCAAATTGCACCCCTACCTTTCCTCATATCATATTTTTGCCGTATGCAGATTTACTATGTCTATGGCACCAAGAGGTCCAAGAGCATCAACAACATTGACAATTTGAGCACAGTTTTAAATGAATGACATGTCAATAAGCTTAGTTAAATTTTACGAAAATTTGGTTGTGTGGAATCGCGGACATGAAATATGAAATATAAATATAAAATTAGTATTATAGGATAATAATAAAAACAATTAAAAAATACCTAAATTTTCAAAAATTTAGAAAATTTAATCATGACCCAAGGGTTGGAAAATGACCTAAGTTTCCAAAATTTTAGACCTTGCAACAACCTACCATTCTACCAAAAGAGTAGAGAATCAGAGAAGAGCTATGTTAAGTTGTTAACCACCTACCTTCACCTAACCTCTCCCTCGCTGGGCTAAATAGCTGCCTTTTTCATCGTCATGTATTTATTAAAGTTTAAATAAAGGAGGAGGCTTTTGTCATCATCATCAATTCTTATTATTAAATCTTAAGAAAAAGGAAGAAAATGATTCAAGAAAAATAACATTAAGTAGTAGAATACCGAAATCTTCTATTGCAATACAAGCATATAGGAGGAGCAGAGGAGGAGAGATACAGGGTTTACTAAAACTGCAAGACAAAGTTACTCAAAGTATCAAACAAGTTATTACCAAAAATATAGTATCAACCAAGCAAACGACAAAGCTTTTGCAGAAATAGCTCTCTGCGAATTAAGAAGGTAGTAATAACGGTTTGTCAGGATTAGACAAGGTATTAGTGCTTGTGGGGTTTGGATTTACCCGAAATGATACAGCTTTCTCTGCTCTAGAGTCCACGGGATGTTTGATAACTTTGATTGGCTTGTGAGTTTGGACGGTCCCGCGCTTTTCGTAGGCTTCACTTGAATTTCCCCAACATCGTATATATAAATAATGAAGAGGTTCTCGACTTGCTGCTTCACAGGTCGAGCGATCTTCAAGACTCATCGAACACCGGGGCATCAGCAGGTAACCTGCTCCTTTTCCTCTATTTATCCCCTGCCGCACTGAACTCTTCTTCTCATTTGTACGTACTCTTACCCACTTTCATCCTCTTTCTTTGGCCTTTGCTGCATTAGGAATCCAGTGATATTATGGAGAATCCACAGACGAGCAATGCCAACAACTATGATTCTGAGGTACAGTTTCTTCCTTAGGTTTCATTTCACTTCTGAATTCTCGTTATTTGTTCAATTTGTTTTGGAGGTGGGGTCTCGTATTCTGCGTTGATTAAGGTTCCAGTCGGAACCGTTGGGTCCTATTGATGAACTGCGTTGATGGGTAATTCAAGCTCCTATGTGTGGCGTTTTCAGTTGTTTCATATTTGTTTCTTTTGATTTCAGTTTTCTTTTACAACTTAGGGGGTGTTCGACAATATGAATGGTTTTGTTTTCAAAAACAAGACCAACCGTCATGTCAGCAAAAAACAATACATTTTTGGCTGATGCAGCAGTTGCTTTTTGCTTTTGAAGACAAAACCATTCACATTGTCGAATACCACCTTTACAAGCTGAAGTTTAACAAATTTTATATTGCATTCTACCTAATGGTTCAACGTTCTATATACCAATCCATCATGCCAGAATTAGGCGATGCATTTTGTAAACTCCTGTACTGAAATGAATTCAAATGGAAGGCAAGCGAGTTGTGGCCTCATGGAAAGTATTGGGTAGAACATGTTTCACATGTTGGCCTTTTAGACTTGGATTTCAACTAAAGCATTCTCATTCCTCTCTTTGATGTGGGATTGGGGGAGAAAATACTAGGCAGGTAGAGGAAAGCCTATACTAACATGAGGCAGGAATAGTGTCCTGCCCGAACATCTAGTATCATGAGTCCAGCCCCTTGATAAGCAATACTTATGAACCTTGAACATTGAATTTCTTATTACCTGATGACTTTTCCTTTTAGAGTTCTAGTATTACCAATTTGTCTCCAAAGTTTAATGCCAAATGAATAGGGTTTTCATTCCTTAGATTGAGGGGACGAACACACACAAACATACACACCAAAGAAGGGCTATTATTAAAAAAAAAAACAAAAAACAAAAAACATGGCCCCCAACAGCAAAAACTTAAGAAGGCGAAGAAGCTCCACTATACCAAGAATCTGTATAATCCCCCGATTTAGCTAACCTGTCTGCAACACAGTATTTATTTTCAATGCCTTCATTAACTTTGCTTTCCTATGGCAGAAAGTGAATGGGAACATGATCAATACACAGAGTGGTATTGCAGACAACATTATTCTGAACCATGACTTCTCAGGAGGGCTGCATTCTTGGCACCCCAATTGCTGCAATGGGTATGTTGTTTCAGGACCATCAGGTTACCTTGAAGGCGTGTCATCTATCTCAGGGGGAAGTTATGCCGTCATTACGAATCGAAAGGAATGCTGGCAAGGCTTAGAGCAAGATATTACGGCCAGAGTTTTGCCAGGATCTACTTATAATGTCTCTGCTTGTGTTAGAGTGTTGGGGCCTCTTCAGGGATCAACTGGAGTCCGAGCCACATTGAAACTAGAGTATCCAGACTCAACAACTAGCTATTTGTTTATTGGAAGGTACTGCTATTTCCATTGCTTCAAATAGTTTCCATTTGTTTGAATTCAAATTTGAATTTGATCCAGTTAAGGTGATTGGGGTTCATTTTGTTTGTAATTGGGTTGAATATGGATACAACCTATCAAATCCAATAAGTTGCAATCCAATTTCATTTAAATATATATGCTTACATATATTTAAAATTTATATTGTATCTATTAGTAAAATTGGTTTGAATATTGTATTTTTACTAAAATGTCATAGGTTCAAGTTTCATAAAGTTATTTTCAGTTCATTTTGTTCATGATATACAATATCAAAAGTCATTTCTAGTTCATGATGCTATTTAGTATCCGATTGTAATCTGAATTCAGTTTGAACCCAATATAAATCCGATGAATAAGTTTCAATTTGGACCCAAATATTAATGAATCAGATTTGGGTCTAGGTGTATCCAATTCAATCCAATCTGTTTGCAGCCCTAGCTATTTTTTTTTTTTTTTTTAATATCATGGTGTCCTGCCTCTTGGTTTTACATCAATGACATTTGCTGGTTGCAGAGCCCCCGTGTCAAAGGAGCAGTGGGAGAAGGTGGAGGGCACATTCACATTGACAACCATGCCCAGCCGGGTTGTATTTTATTTGGAAGGGCCTTCCCCTGGAGTAGACCTACTTATAGATTCTGTTGTGGTCTCTACTTCCAGTCTCAAAGAGCATAAGGTATACACCTTGTCTAATCTTTAGTTCTTTACCTGGGTCATAAGACATTCAGGCATGTATCCCACCAGGTAGAACAGTACTTTTTTTTTTTTTTTTTCTTTTGAGAAGTTTTCCATAACTTGGTGTGGTGGTACAAGTGCCGCATAATTCACATGTTGCAGCCAGGTCAAGCACATATGGCATAAATGCCACATGACTCGCATGTTGCAAGCGAGTCAAATTTATAGAACATAATTAGTTATTATGCTTTCGCTTGGTTTTTGCTCCCATATCAGCAATGGTTCTTCTTTCTTCTTCATTAATTAAGTGATTGAAACTTTTGACTTATTAATTCCTAATTTATGCTTCCTACTTTATCTTCAAAGAGTGCATACCCAAGGTGCTTAACTGATGGAGATGAGAACATTATACTGAACCCTCGTTTTGAAGATGGACTTAATAATTGGTCTGGAAGAGGCTGCAAAATTCTATTACATGACTCCATGGGAGATGGAAAGATAATGCCACTGTCAGGTAAGTTCTTTGCTTCTGCAACAGAACGCACACAGAGCTGGAATGGAATTCAGCAAGAGATCACAGGAAGAGTGCAGAGGAAACTTGCTTATGAGGTCACTACGATGGTCCGGATATATGGGAACAATGTCAGTAGTGCTGATGTACGAGTAACTTTGTGGGTCCAATCACAGAATCTCCGTGAACAATATATAAGCATTGCCAAGTTAGTTTCCTTTACCTTCTTCAATTTCTGTTATGCCAATTCTTCTTTTGATTATTATCACCATCTTAGCTCTCCTGTGATCAGTCTGCACAAAGAATCCAAAATGCATAATTTCTTGGTGTTCTTTCCTTTGCTGCATTGACTTCTTGACACTTGCCCCTAAATTTCCTCTAATTTCTAAAATGTAGCTGTTTTTTTCCCGAAGTCTGCAGGCATCAGATAAAGATTGGGTACAATTGCAGGGAAAGTTCCTTCTGAATGGTAACCCATCAAGAGTTGTCATTTACCTGGAAGGGCCACCTCCAGGTACTGATATTCTTGTCAATAGTTTAGTAGTAAAACATGCAATGAAAGCCCCTCCTTCACCTCCTCCAGTAATTGAGGTTAGTCATTTATGCAAACCTCTTCTTCTCAGTACATACTATACTTGCATTGATATGAATGAGTTTGCCCTCGAGATTTTTTCCATATATGTGAGATGTCTGATGCAAGCCTTCTTATGAGGGTCATTTTTAATGTTCTAAGTATCACATGTATGGTTCTTTGTTTTGCAGAATCCTGCTTTTGGAGTTAATATAGTTGAGAACAGCAATCTTACTGATGGCCTCAATGGGTGGTTTTCTCTTGGCAATTGTACTCTTAGTGTGGGCACTGGTTCTCCTCATCTACTTCCTCCAATGGCAAGAGATTCCCTTGGGCCCCATGAACCTTTAAGTGGCCGCTACATCCTTGTGAGCAATCGCACACAGACCTGGATGGGCCCTGCTCAGATGATCACAGATAAACTAAAACTTTACTTGACATACCAAGTATCTGCTTGGGTTCGCATTGGTCCAGGAGCAACTGGTCCTCAAAATGTAAATATTGCGCTTAGTGTAGATAACCAGTGGGTCAATGGGGGCCAAGTTGAAGTTAATGATGATAGGTGGCATGAAATGACAGGTTCTTTTAGAATTGAGAAGCAACCATCCAAAGTTATGGTCTATATCCAAGGACCATCTTCAGGTGTCAACTTAATGGTTGCAGGGCTTCAAATTTTCCCTGTTGATCGAAAAGCAAGATTTAAACATTTAAAGAAGCAGACTGACAAGGTATTTCTGTTTGTTTTACGAAAAGCTCAGTATATTTCATCTATCATTTCATTTTTTATGCTGTATTCTATATCTTTGGATTGTGTTTTTATATTTTCCAAGGTTTTGGCGTGTAAAACAGCTGATTATGTGAGATTACGGACACTATAGTGTCACAACTGCTGAGATTGTTCAAAAAATTTGTTCAGTGATATATAGTCAGCTGATTAAAGATTATGAAATTGATTAACCATGGTCTATGGCCATGATCATGGTTAGTTATATATAGGAAACAAAGGCAATTGTTTATCAAACTTTTTATGTGAGATTACTGATTTATCTGGAGGGCTTAATCTATTTTTAATGCTTGAGCTCTGGGTGAGTTGGGTCTTTTCCCTAAAATTCTCTTCTCATGTTAACCATTTGACTATGTTACCCTTTCTGTCCTGCAGATACGTAAGCGAGATGTCATCCTAAAATTTGCAGGATCTGATGTTGGTAATTTGTTTGGCACATTTGTGAAAGTTAGACAAACACAAAACAGTTTCCCATTTGGTTCATGTATCAACAGAACGAATATAGACAATGAAGATTTTGTTGATTTCTTTGTTAAGAATTTCAACTGGGCTGTCTTTGGAAATGAGTTGAAATGGCCCTGGACAGAACCACAACAAGGCAACTTTAACTATAAAGACGCTGACGAGATGTTGGACTTGTGTAAGAGCCACAACATAGAGATTAGGGGTCATTGTATCTTCTGGGAGGTGGAATATACCATCCAGTCATGGGTCCGCTCATTGAACAAAAATGACCTGATGACAGCAGTTCAGAGTCGTCTTAATGGTCTTCTTACACGGTATAAGGGCAAGTTTAGGCACTATGATGTAAACAACGAAATGCTGCATGGTTCTTTCTACCAAGATAGACTGGGAAAAGATATCAGATCATACATGTTCAAGACAGCCCATCAACTGGACACAGATGCCATATTATTTGTGAATGATTACCATGTTGAGGATGGAGATGACACTAGATCGTCTCCAGAGAAGTACATTGAACATATCCTTGACCTGCAAGAACAAGGTGCACCTGTTGGAGGTATAGGAATACAAGGACATATAGATAGGCCAGTTGGGCCTATAGTCAGCAATGCTTTGGATAAACTGGGAATACTTGGTCTACCAATCTGGTTTACAGAGCTAGATGTCTCCTCAATAAACGAGCATGTTAGAGCTGATGACTTGGAGGTCATGCTCCGGGAAGGCTTTGCTCATCCTTCAGTGGAAGGCATAATGCTATGGGGATTCTGGGAGCTCTTTATGAGCAGAGATAACGCACACTTGGTTGATGCAGAAGGTAGTATTAATGAAGCTGGAAAGAGATATCTTTCTCTTAAAAATGAGTGGTTGACTCATGCTCACGGTCACATTGATGATGAAGGAGAGTTCAAATTTAGAGGCTTCCATGGGGCATACGAAATTGAAGTGGTAACGCTTACCAAGAAAATATCAAAGACGTTTGTGGTGGACAAGGGTGAGTCACCTCTGGTGGTCACCATAAACTTATAGTTCCTTGGGCTCGAATTAGTGGTGAATTTTTATTATATTCTCTGTTAATGGTTTTCTGCATGGAACTTAATAAAGGTGATTTTATTTGTTTTTCTTATTGTAACAATGAAGAAAAGAAATAAACTTGTGTTATTACTTTTTTCTTCTTCTACCAAAACTTCTGAGACTGGATAATCGATCATACCCACTTGAGTGAATTGAGTCAGGTTGGTTGGGGGCCAATTCCAATCCCAACTCAAGTCAACTAGGATTCCGTACTCATAACCAATTTAGGAGGGTGGTTCACCTAATCACCTTCACCAAAACAAAAGCAACCACATATTGCTTACAGAACAAATCATGCATGTTTATCAAATAGCCCCACAATTAATGAAGAATCTTGCTTAAACTAGAGTTCAAATGAAAAGGAAAGGGTAATAAATCATTTTAGAATTAAGAGTTTTCACTCTCGATTGGGTTATGGAGCTCTTTGTACACGTATTCTTTGTAGGGGATCCTGCCCCACCAAGGGGTGGGTGGCCATGGATTAATAGGGTGTGGGCCCACATACGGTCTAATCAGAACGAATGATTTAAGATTAATAGGGACAGGCCTAACGCAGATCTCTGATTTTCACTGCAAAACTATGAGTATTCAAAAGGTCAAAGCCCCACACTCAATACACCCATACCCACCCGTGGCTGAACCGTCATTCTCCCATTATTTTATCGAACTCTAAAGAATATCTAAACAACCGTTATTTCACATTGACTAACAGTGCCTTTATTGTTTTAGGTGATGATGTCTGGTACTATGGCTGTTTCGACTTTAAATTCTGCTACATTAGTGTCACTTAAGCCTCTGAGTTTAAATATGAATTTTTTGTTTGGTTCAGACTGTGTTGAGCTATAACAATCAGAAAACATTTCTTCACTTCAAGAAACATAAACCAGGGTGTGTTGGGGGAACATCAAAATATCAAACCATCAGCTGCCCATTTCAAGAAAATAAAAGACCCACATATATATATAACATTTATTTTTGGTTCTGGTTGCAATACCAGTAGGCCCAATACCAAAAAGAATGCTGTTCAAAACGCTCATTAATGCCTAATATAAACATCGACCAAAGAAGTTTCATGGAATTTTCATGTCATGAAATGCCATAATATCTTAAGCATTTGAGCCTAAAGTGGCAATAAATGCTGTTATGACAATTCTGGTTCGTTTTATGCAAGCAATGTATTATTTGATTGGAATGATTCAAGGAAAATTGATCATATTTGGATTTCTATAAAAGTGACTTTTGATTAAAAGTTAAAACAATTGTGAGGTTTCTTGCTCACTCTAGGGGGCATTTTCATCATTGTTGTTCTAAGGTGTCATAAACCAAAACAAACAACGAGATCATATTTTCTACGACAACCCCGAGACCCTCCAGTGAATTTTGAACACAAACACTAACTTAATGTGATATTTTGTCTTTTTCCAAGCACCCTTGTTGCAGGATATGTGTTCTGCACAGTCCAATCAGTGGGGCACTAGGGGGTTCATTGGGATCCGTGCACCATTCAACTACTTTTCAGATTCCAAGATGAAGATGTTTATCAAGAAATGGACATGGTACCGCAAGTAATTCGTGTAAATCATAGCAATAACAATAGCAATTCTTTGCATGAAAATACACTTCGGATAGATGGCTCCTTTGATCCTGATCCTCACACACATGTAGGACGAGCTTTCATCGTCAAACGTGTTTCAGGAGAAACCTCTGCTCAAGGAAAGCCATGCTGGGCGCTATCCAGCTATGATGTAGAACTAAAAGCTCTCATGGATGGGTTGGAGGCAGCTTCGAATCTATTAATACAGACTCTAGTAGTTTATAGCGACTCTACAAAGCTAGTGAACCTCTTTTCACAGCAAGGAAGACCAAAAGAATGGATAGAGTAGCTGCACTGGAGCAGGTTCAAGACTCTTACATCTTGATTTCAGTACCTTCTTTTTGAACATGTAAATAGATCAAACAATCTAGCTGCTCATACTTTAGCTTATATGGCATGTAAAGTCCAACTAAACATCAGTCATCAAGATGTTTAGTGATGTAACCGTTTTCGGCCACGTACCAATGTTTTGTGATGTAAAATTTTTTGGCTAATTACCTCGTTAATTGACCTGGTGGTGGCGTGCCTTAGTGATAAGCTACTTGGTGGTGAACTGCCTATTGGCGAACTGTTCGGTGGAGAACTGCCTGGGGGCGAACTGCCTGGTGGCGAACTGCCCGGTGGCGAACTGCCCGGTGGCGAACTGCTTGGTGGCGAGCTCCCTGGTGGCGAACTGTTTGGTGGCGAACTGCCTGGTGGCGAACTGCTTGGTGGTGAACTGCCTGGTGACGAACTGCTTGGTGGCCAACTGCTTGGTAGCGAACTGCCTGGTGGCGAACTGCTCGGTAGCGAACTGCCTACTAAGCGGCCGGTGACTTAGAGAATGTTGGAACTACCTGGTGCGGCGCAATCTGACTGCCCTCAGCATGAGGTGGTCTTCTTTCCTTTGTAGGCAGCGGGAGCTGAGGGACCTGCGAGAACTTCATCTTTTCCTCCTCTTTGTAGGTGGCGGGAGCAGAGGGACCTGCGAGAACTCCATCTTTTCCTCCTCTTTGTAGGTGGCGGGAGCTGAGGGACCTTCGAGAACTCCATCTTTTCCTCCTCTTTGTAGGCGGCGGGAGCTGAAGGACCTACGAGAATTGAATCAGAGGTCCCGGGGGTATTTTCCCGGTGGGGGCTCTCCGACGCTTAAGTTAACACTCTTATTATAGAGAGCTTTGAAAATAATATGAGAGAGCTAAAGAGCAGGGTTACTTTCCTTTTTTCATCCCCCTCCCCTTTGGGGGTGAGGTCTTTATATACCGGAGTCCTCGCGGGTTAGGAGGGTGAAAAACCTCCAAACGGTAAGACTCGTCGCATCCTGTCAGAACCGGGGTACGGTGGTGAACTCCTCGAGGTTGTCAGGCTGGCGCTTGTGTCAGGCGGCCAGGTCGGTGCCTGGGCCGGGTTGTCAGGGGGCGCCTGCGTCAGTCGGCGGGTAAGTGTCTAGGCCAGGTCGTCAGGTCGGCGCCTATGTCAGTCGGCGGGTCAGTGTCTAGACCAGGTCGCCAAACTGGCGCCTGTGTTAGTCGGCGGGTCAGGGTCTAGGCCAGATTTGTCGGTGGGCGCCTTATGGGGGGCTTGGCCGGATCATGCGCTAGGCTGGTCCAGGTCAGCCAGGTCGCTTAGGCCGCACGCTAGGCCGCGCGCAGTTCGCGTAGGCTGCGCAGGGTGCGCGTGCCAAGCGAAGTTCGCGTAGGCCGCGCGTAGGCTGCGCAGGGTGCGCGTGCCAAGCGAAGTTCGCGTAGGCCGCGCGCAGGTTGCGTAGGCGCGCGTCAGGCCGCGCGCAGGTCACGCCAGACTTGCCAGACTGGTGCCTAGGTGGGTCACCAACTTCGTAAGTTTGTTGGCTGGGTGTTTTCCTAGTTGTCACGAGGTGCCACGTGTCACAATTTCATTAGAGGGCCAAATCTGCCCTCATCAATAGCCCCCCACTCCCGAGCTGATAGTAACTCAGCGAAGGGAGTAGATTTCTTTTGGCCCGTAAGTCGATGAGCTAGTAAGTGCTGATCCAATTACTAGTGTGGCCCGTAGGCATTGGGAGCGACTCGTAGTCTACTCTTCTTTGACTTTTGCCCGTGCCAGAGAGGCAACCAGGTCTTTAGTAGTAATGTGGCCTGTAGGCTTTGGGAGCGACTCGTAGTCTACTCTTCTTTGACTTTTGCCCGTGCCGGAGAGGCGACTGGGTCTTTAGTAGTAATGTGGCCCGTAGGCTTTGGGAGTGACCAGTGGTCTACTCTTTTCTAACTTTGCCCGTGCCGAAGAGGTGACCGGGTCTTAAGTAGTAATGTGGCCCATAGGCTTTGGAGTGACTAGTGGTCTACTCTTTTCTGACTTTGCCTGTGCCGGAGAGGCGACTGGGTGTTAGGTAGTAATGTGGCCCGTAGGCTTTGGAGTGACTAGTGGTCTACTCTTTTTTGACTTTGCCCCTGCCGGAGAGGCGACTGGGTCTTAAGTAGTAATGTGGCCCGTAGGCTTTGGAGTGACTAGTGGTCTACTCTTTTTTGACTTTGCCCGTGCCGGAGAGGCGATTGGGTCTTAAGTAGTAATGTGGCCTGTAGGCTTGGCCTGCATCAGCTTCGTAATGCCGGTCACCTACTCCTACAAGAAGCTGCTAGGGGCTCGACCTTCGGGGGCAGCACTACTAACTTTAGGTTGCCAGCTCACACGGGAGCCTTGGAAGGCTCGACCGGTAAGGGCGCCTATGTAGTCAGTTGGCCGCCAACTTCCGCGGAAGCCACGAAGAGCTCATCTTTGTAGGGGGACCTTGCGGAGAGGACTGATGTGGCATTATCTGAATTGAAAGCAAGGTTGGTAGAGCTACTTAGTCCGTTAGCTCCCTGCATAGTCTCTGAGTTCATAAAAAATGTAAACTATAAAGCGATAGCTTCAATTTCTAAAAAGTGAGGACTTAGTTTTGGCAAGATGAGAACTTAGCTTTTGTAGGATGAGAACTTAGCTTTTTGTAGCGTGTTCCCACAGACGGCGCCAATTGATGTAACCGTTTTCGGCCACGTACCAATGTTTTGTGATGTAAAAGTTTTTGGCTAAGTACCTCGTTGTTTGACCCGGTGGTGGCATGCCTTAGTGATGAGTAACTTGGTGGTGAACTGCCTACTGGCGAACTGCTCGGTAGAGAACTGCCTGGTGGCGAACTGCCTTGTGGCGAAGTGTCTGGTGGTGAACTGCCTAGTGGCGAGCTCCCTGGTGGCGAACTGCTTGGTGGCGAACTGCATGGTGGCGAACTGCCTGGTGGCGAACTGCATGGTGGCGAACTGCCTGGTGGCGAACTGCCTGGTGGCGAACTGTCTACTAGGCGGCCGATGACTTAAAGAATGCTGGAGCTCCCTGGTGCGGCGCATTCTGACTGCCCTCAGCATGAGGTGGTCTTCTTTCCTTTGTAGGCAGCGGGAGCTGAGGGATTTGCGAGAACTTCATCTTTTCCTCCTCTTTGTAGGTGGCGGGAGCTGAGGGACCTGCGAGAAGCTGAGGGACCTCCGAGAACTCCATCTTTTCCTCCTCTTTGTAGGCGGCGGGAGCTGAAGGACCTGCGAGAACTGAATCAGAGGTCCCGAGGGTATTTTCCTGGTGGGGGCTCTCCGACGCTTGAGTTAGCACTCTTATTATAAAGAGCTTTGAAGATAATATGAGAGAGCTAGAGAGCAGGGTTACTTCCCTTTTCTCATCCCCCTCCCCTTTGTTGGGTGAGGTCTTTATATACTGGAGTCCTCGCGGGTTAGGTGGGTGAAAAGCCTCCAAACGGTAAGACTCGTCGCATCCTGTCAGAACCGTGGTACGGTGGTGAACTCCTCGAGGTTGTCAGGCTGGCGCTTGTGTTAGGCGGCCAGGTCGGCGCCTGGGCCGGGTTGTCACGGGGGCGCCTGCGTCAGTTGGCGGGTCAGTGTCTAGGCCAGGTCGTCAGGTCGGCGCCTGTGTTAGTCGGCAGGTCAGTGTCTAGACCAGATCGTCAAGCTGGGCGCCTATGTTAGTCGGCGGGTCAGTGTCTAGGCCAGGTTTGTCGGTGGGCGCCTTATGGGCGGCTTGGCCGGATCATGTGCTAGACTGGTCCAGGTCGACCAGGTCACGCAGGTCGCACACAGCTCGCGCAGGCCGTGCGCGCACCGCGCAGGTCGCGCCAGGCCGGCCAGACTGGTGCCCGGGTAGGTCACCAACTTCGTAAGTTTGTTGGCTGGGTGTTTTCCTAGTTGTCACGAGGTGCCACATGTCACAATTTCATTGGAGGGCCAAATCTGCCCTCATCAATAGCACCCCACTCCCGAGCTGATAGTAACTCAGCGAAGGGAGTAGATTTCTTTTGGCCCGTAAGTCGATGAGCTAGTAAGTGCTGATCCAATTACTAGTGTGGCCCGTACGCTTTGGGAGCGACTCGTAGTCTACTCTTCCTTGACTTTTGCCCGTGCCGGAGAGGCGACCGGATCTTTAGTAGTAATGTGGCCCGTAGGCTTTGGGAGTGACCAGTGGTCTACTCTTTTCTAACTTTGCCCGTGCCAGAGAGGCGACCGGTTCTTAAGTAGTAATGTGGCCCATAGGCTTTGGAGTGACTAGTGGTCTACTCTTTTCTGACTTTGCCTATGCCGGAGAGGCGGCCGGGTCTTAGGTAGTAATGTGGCCCGTAGGCTTTGGAGTGACTAGTGGTCTACTCTTTTTTGACTTTGCCCGTGCCGGAGAGGCGACCGGGTCTTAAGTAGTAATGTGGCCCGTAGGCTTTGGAGTGACTAGTGGTCTACTCTTTTTTGACTTTGCCCGTGCCGGAGAGGCGACCGGGTCTTAAGTAGTAATGTGGCCCATAGGCTTGGCCTGCATCAGCTTCGTAATGTCGGTCACCTACTCCTACAAGAAGCTACTAGGGGCTCGACCTTCGGGGGCAGCACTACTAACTTTAGGTTGCAAGCTCACACGGGAGCCTTGGAAGGCTCGACCGGTAAGGGCGCCTATGTAGTCAGTTGGCCGCTAACTCCCGCGGAAGCCACGAAGAGCTCATCTTTGTAGGGGGGACCTTGCAGAGAGGACTGATGTGGCATTATCTGAATTGAAAGTAAGGTTGGTAGAGCTACTTAGTCCGTTAGCTCCCTGCATAGTCTCTGAGTTCATAAAAAATGTAAACTATAAAGCGATAGCTTCAATTTCTAAAAAGTGAGGACTTAGTTTTGGCAAGATGAGAACTTAGCTTTTTGTAGCGTGTTACCACAGACGGCGCCAATTGATGTAACCGTTTTCGGCCACGTACCAATGTTTTGTGATGTAAAATTTTTTGGCTAAGTACCTCGTTATTTGACCCGGTGGTGGCGTGCCTTAGTGATGAGCTACTTGGTGGTGAACTGCCTGCTAGCGAACTGCTCGGTGGAGAAATGCCTGGGGGTGAACTGCCTGGTGGGACTGCCCAGTGGCGAACTGTCTGGTGGCAAACTGCCTGGTGGCGAGCTCCCTGGTGGCGAACTGCCTGGTGGCGAAATGTTTGGTGGCGAACTGCCTGGTGGCGAACTGCTCGATGGCGAACTGCCTACTAGGCGGCCGATGACTTAAAGAATACTGGAGCTCCCTGGTGCGGCGCAATCCGACTGCCCTCAGCATGAGGTGGTCTTCTTTCCTTTGTAGGCAGTAGGAGATGAGGGACCTACGAGAACTTCATCTTTTCCTCCTCTTTGTAGGTGGCGGGAGCTGAGGGACCTGCGAGAACTCCATATTTTCCTCCTCTTTGTAGGTGGCGAGAGCTGAGGGACCTGCGAGAACTCCATATTTTCCTCCTCTTTGTAGGTGGCGGGAGTTGAGGGACCTCCGAGAACTCCATCTTTTCCTCCTCTTTGTAGGCGGCGGGAGCTGAAGGACATGCGAGAACTGAATCAGAATCCCGGGGGTATTTTCCCGGTGGGGGCTCTCCGACGCTTAAGTTAGCACTCTTATTATAGAGAGCTTTGAAAATAATATGAGAGAGCTAGAGAGCAGGGTTACTTTCCTTTTTTCATCCCCCTCCCCTTTGGGGGTGAGGTCTTTATATACCGGAGTCCTCGCGGGTTAGGAGGGTGAAAAACCTCCAAACGGTAAGACTCGTCGCATCCTGTCAGAACCGGGGTACGGTGGTGAACTCCTCGAGGTTGTCAGGCTGGCGCTTGTGTCAGGCGGCTAGGTCGGCGCCTGGGCCGGGTTGTCAGGGGGCGCCTGCGTCAGTCGGCGGGTCAATGTCTAGGCCAGGTCGTCAGGTCGGCGCCTATGTCAGTCGGCGGGTCAGTGTCTAGACCAGGTCGCCAAACTGGCGCCTGTGTCAGTTGGCGGGTCTGTGTCTAGGCCAGGTTTGTCGGTGGGCGCCTTATGGGTGGCTTGGCCGGATCATGCGCTAGGCCGGTCCAGGTCGGACAGGTCGCGCAGGCCGCACGCAGCTCGCGCAGGCCACGCCCAGGTTGCGCGTGTCGCGCGCAGTTCACGCAGGCCGCGCAAATCGCACGTATCGCTCGCTGTTCGTGCAGGTCGCGTGTGCCGCGCGCGCGCCGCGCATGTCGCGCAGGTCGCCTGTGCCGCGAGCAGGTCGCGCAGGCGCGCGTCAGGCCCCGCGCCAGGCCGACCAGACTGATGCCCGGGTGGGTCACCAACTTCGTAAGTTTGTTGGCTGAGTATTTTCCTAATTGTCACGAGGTATCACGTGTCACAATTTCATTGAAGGGTTAAATCTGCCATCATCATTTAGTATATTAAGGGAGTTGCCACAGAGCTTGGGAGGCTCTTCACACAGCAGTTTCTAGCATTAGACGAGCTGAAAAGCGTGGAATGCTATGAAGCCGTACGTATTTGGTAAAATAAAAACCAGAAAGTTGAAAATAAGCTTACATGAGCCACAAAATCGACTTGGTGAAGCTATTTCTTAAAACTTCTCTCAAGCGCCTCAGTTCAATCAATGCAAAAGTCATCCCAAACGGACTATGACTAATCACTAGTAAATTGTTCAAAGTTCAAACTGTTGGGAGGTGCTGAGTCTAAGTGTGTTTCGTAAACAGTGTTTCTTAAACTCATAATTGAAAGATAATGATCATAGCTTTGCTTTATGCTTTAAAGCAATGAACATGAGGGCTCGGGATTATTGCTACCTAAAATAAATTCATCAATCCCTTTTCTGTTTCTTCATTAGTCTCAGCAAAATTATTTCATTAATTTATAAAAGAGTAATTGATAGGGTAAATCTGTTAAACTATTGGGATTATAGTTGATAATATTTTTATTAATTTTTCAAAAATAAATTAAAATTTAAACAAAAATAATGTAAAAACACTGTTTCTTCCTACGAACCATTCACCATCCACCAGTGCTGGCTCTAAAGTGTAGATAAATTCTCTGCCTTTTTAAGCCAAATTCTCTGCCTTAAAAAACCGGTGGCTCCAAAGGTCCCCATCACAAACACATGAGCTATAAAGCCTCTTGTTTACGTTCTGAAAACCGGTACAGAGGTGTCGAAGCAGAACGCTGCTTGTGATCTGCTTAGTCTTTCATTCATCGAAGACAACAAGATCTCTATCGGTGCGTGCGGCACCATCCCGCCTTTGGTTTCTTTGCTCCTGAATTGATCGAACGGAAGAAAGACGCGCTTACAACGCTCTACAAGCTTTGCTCGATGAAACATAACAAAGAGAGGGCCGTTAGCGCGAGAGCAGTGAAATCACTAGTGGTCTTGATTCTGGAGCAGGGGAGCGGTTTGGCGGAGAAGGCGATGGTGGTTCTGAACAGCTTAGCTGCAATTCCAGAGGGAATAGAAGCAATTGCGGAAGAAGGAGGGATTGTGGTTCTAGTGGAAGCGATCGAAGACGGGTCAATGAAAGGAAAGGAGTTTGCTGTATTGACGCTTCTGCAACTCTGTGCGGACAATATGCGCAACAGAGGGTTGCTGGTGAGGGAAGGTGGAATCCCTCCGATTGTTGCGCTCTCTCAGACGGGAACAGCTCGAGCCAAACAGAAGGTTCGTTTGTAACGCAAATTGCCCATAGGGTTGCTGGTGACGATTTCTCCCACGGTAGAGTACTCCCCCACCGCCCTAACGTCGGCACCGCACCTCAGGAATTGAGAAAAGAAGAGCTTGAAGCTAGTGCCCATAACGAATGCAATCGTCAATGAGCCCGAAACAGTCCGATGTAACCGCCACCAGCTAGCCAAAGCGTTTGTCGTTGGGATCTCTAATGCTAAGCAGAACCTATGGAAGATGAAGAACCACGTGATCTCCCATGTGGGCTCTAAACGCCCCAAATAAAAGATGATGAGTTCGTGTATCAGCCCCGACACCACGAACGTCGCTAGTATGGCTGGTAGTGCGGCGAGGCTTCACGTAGGCTTGTATACAGTGGAGCACAGGATAATGGATGCCATGATGTTCCGTCTTCCGTCTTCGTCCCCAGAAGTCCTGTAGTAAGGTGGAGAGGTAGGGATCCTCGAACTGTGCTTCCAGCTCCAGACCAAGCAGAGCACGAGCCAGGTATGCGACAATGGAGAGAATGATTTCCAGGAGGAGGTAAATGTGGAGGCAGTAAAGTGAGGATGACCTTGGGATGCTGCAGATATGAAGGTGGGGAGATTCTGTTCGATGGTCTAAGGAGGAAGGAGATGAACAGTTCTTTTACCCTTTTTTGATATATTTAAAAAAAAGTTACTTTATTTTAAAAAGGTTATTTTTATTGATAATAAATCTCAAAAGTTGCTCTTATCGGATATAATCCTTAAACTACTCCTCCTACTGTTTAGCGTTTAGCGTAATGACACGCGATACTTATACACACGTGACACCACGTAATGTATGAATTTTTTCAAAACTCAATTTTGCCCTTCGTCCCTCACCCTTCTTCTTCACCATCCATCTCCCCGGTGGTAGCTGCAGTGAACCACAACCGCTCCACTCCTTGTGCCACCACTATCGTCGTCTGTATCCGACCACGGGAATCATTAGTGCTTTCGACAACCTCAGCTTCTTCACCGTCTTCTCCAACCTCATCTTCTTCACCATCCTCTTCCCACCAGCAAACGAGTGGCCAGGAAAGATGGATTTCACATGGGTTCCAATACTGTCGCCCTTCTCAACAGTAGTACAAGCGACAACTGTTGATCGAAACCAGTACCGCCGAGGGTCATCAGCCACATCGTTAGATTGAAACCAGATCTCGGTCTGGGATGGAGCGTTTGTTCAGTCCCTATCCTCTCTGTACAATAGCAAAAACAAGCTCATCCAATTTCTGATTAAATCTATGAATACGATCCAAAGACGTTCTCATGCGAGTGTAGAAAGTTCCAGGATCTTCACCTTCGGATGCCATCCATCTCCACCCTCAAAGGCCATTCCTCTTACGTTTTCTCCCTCGTCCTCGCGAGGAAGTTCCTTTGTAGCAGCTTCTTTGATGAAGAGAAGCTGATGCCCAAGAGCCGTCTCAGACCAACAACGTGGTTGCTGTCGGTAAGGGCACAGTTAAGTCTCTTATAGTCTCCGGCAACCAACTATTCAACGCCCACCAGGACCACAAGATCCGTTCTGAAATCGAAGAAGATCAATTATCTACGTTGAACCCACCGTCTTCCGCCTCCTCATCACTACTGTTGCAATAGCATCTCTATCTCCCTCTCGCTCCTGTTTCATCACTATCGCTGACAAGCTTAGCAAATAGCAACCACCAATTCACAAGAAGCCATAAAAACACAAAACAGAAAAACTTTGATTCCACGACAAATATTAGTATCTGTTGCGGTATACACCACTAGAGCTAGCACAATCCCCACGGCTGGTGAAGTGGGCATGCAGAACCGAAGCCTTCTGTGAACTTGATCTGAAATCCCCCAAAGGGATCTGACCTTGGCCCTGGATGATTCAGTATTTGCCATGTAATTAGGATAGTCACTGTACCTACTCAATAAGCTTCTAGAGCAGTCACTCCTACTTGGCGTGAAGGGGCCTCTCCTAGCACTACCAGGCCGCGAAGACATGGAGAGAAACTAAGGACTGTTACTAGCACTGTCATCAACCTCGTAGGAGAACTTCAGAGGGCTCAAGGTCTGTACCACGAAGCCAAGAGAGTTGTGCCTCTGTTTCTTCTCAAGAACAAGGGGAAATCGATAACTGCAACTCTGTCGCTTTTTCTGTGAAAGACGATTTTGGGTCTGTTTCGGTAAACCGTTTACCCATTAAAATAACTGATAATAGAACCATTCTCTTCAAACTTTCCCTCTTTTCTTTTAGTTTTTCTGCATAAAAATTTCAACTTGTTGAACTCATTTAGCTTAAGCTTGCCGATGCTGGAGACGGAAACCGCAGGTTATGTTGTACTGGATTCCGAGTCGGAAACCGCGGACTGCCGTAAATGTTCCTTTGCAGCAGCTTGGAAGCCAGTATCCCATTAGACTTGCTTCCTGTTGCAATAATCACTGAATTAACTCGTAAATCTCGCCGGTAGTGATTAAAACCCCCGCTGCAATTAAAGATTCACCGGCAGAGGAGCTGAGGGTCGCCACTTGCCATGGGTCACCGTAGTTCTCAGTAAATTATCGGAGGTATGAGCGAGAGAAATTGAGAAATAGAGAAAAAAGAAATAAAATGGTTTTCGTGAGAAACAGAGAGAATGAGAAAGAACCTTCATTTAGTACTTAACAGAGAGAATGATCATTGTCGAAAAATTTTTAAGGGTACCGCAAGACAATAAAGGAGTACGGCGTATCGTTAAGCTAGATAGTAGTTCGAGGCTTTCTAAAGTTGACCCATGGGCTTCTGCCTTCAATTGAAGATGGGCCAGGCCTCGAAAACAAGTAATCTGGTCTGGCTTACAGAAAAGACCATAGGAGAGAAAACGAATAAAAACGGAAATCCTTCAAAGCTCAAACTTTTCATTATTCTAGGAGAGGAAGCTCAGAGGACCAAGTTATCCTGAAAGAAAGGCACAAGAGAGATAAAGCAAATCTTCAGAGAGTTGTTCTCTTTCTATAACTTTCTGCTCTGAGAAAACACCTCCAACCAGGACAAAAAGCTTCAAGCTATGTCTAAAGCATGGTATATATTATAAAACATATATCCTTACATACTTAAAACACGTGCAGAAGGAAAAAAAACCTATACCACTAAGCTCAAGCCGTTGCATTCTGGACTCGGTCGAGTCGATTTTCCTTCTCATCTTGAGTTTAACTTGGATCGGATGGTCACAAGTCATACGAGTTACGTACACAATGTCTGACTCAACGAGATGGAATGCGACCACGTCTATTTTATGGCCCCACAAGTCAACTGGGTTTACAGCTGAGTCAGCACTGAGTGGCTTTATCTTCAATTATATTTTATTCAAAAGAAAGTTTCCATCTAATCAATTCATCATGATTTATGAGACCCTTTCAACGGCCAAACATTCCTTTGCTTCCCTCTAAAGGTATTTCTTGCTTCGACATGAACTTAACTTCCTTTTGTTTTATTTTTCCTCACAATTTCATCATTCTGGGGTGTCAGCATGCATTACCTATATATATATATATATATATATTTGCTATCCTTATTCCTTCAATTCATACAACACGGTAGACAGAAAAGGAACCATGACTAAGAATTGCAGACTAACTGTCTTCATTGGGCTTCTTGTCGTGAATTTGGTCCAAAATTCACTCTCTTCTGTTGTGTCTGTTGGAGACTTCAACAAGGATTTCTACGTGATGTGGTCTCCTAATCATGTAAACACTTCTGCTGATGGGCGAACAAGGAGCTTGATTCTTGACAAAGACTCGGGTAATTTGAACCAGGAAAAAAAAAAACACATACACCAAGACAAGAAGCTTATTTAATTAAATCAATGCATATTTTCTGGTTTGCTAATTGAGTAGAGTATTTCGTAGGTGCTGGTTTTGCTTCCAATGAAATGTTCTTGTTTGGGGAGATTGACATGCAAATCAAGCTGGTACCAGGTCATTCAGCAGGCACAGTCGTAGCCTTTTATGTAAGTGAAATCCATTTAAATTTCTTCTTCTTCTTCTTCTTTGATTGAATATACTTTGGTTATGGAAATGCAGCTAACCTCGGATCAACCTAACCGAGATGAGATAGATTTTGAATTCCTGGGCAATGTGACGAGGCAGCCATATATCCTCCAAACCAATGTGTTTGCTGATGGGTTCGACAACAGGGAGGAAAGAATCCATCTGTGGTTTGATCCAACCAAAGACTTCCACACCTATTCAATCCTATGGAACCTCCACCAAATTGTGTAAGTCATTTCCGTAAGTTCGGCACTTGGATTATATATTCTAGTCCTTTTTATTAAGTTATTTCGCCAATAATATTGAGTTAAAAGAGATGGGCCCATCATGGGCCAACACATTGAGAACCATCCTATCCTACCCGAGGGTGAGGCTAAGATCCATTACGCCAGAATGGCCCATCGCCACCCAAATCCATCATATCCTATACCCTTGTTTCAGAAGCAACGAACATAACCGAAATTCCCCATCTGATCTAATATGTATAATCATGAGACTTGATTGTGTTGTGTTTGCAGATTCATGGTGGACTGGGTACCCATCAGAGTGTATAGAAACCATGCAGACAAGGGAGTTGCTTTTCCAAGGTGGCAACCAATGGGCATCAAAGTCAGCCTATGGAACGGTGACAGTTGGGCAACACGTGGTGGACGCGATAAGGTTGACTGGTCAAAGGGTCCCTTCATAGCCTCATTCAGGAACTATAAAATTGATGCCTGTATTTGGAAAGGGAATGCAAGGTTTTGTAGGGCTGACAGCACCACCAATTGGTGGAACAAGGACCGCTATAGCACTCTAACATCAAAACAGAGGAGGCTGTTCAAATGGGTTAGGAAGTACTTTCTCATCTATGATTATTGCCTAGACAACATCAGATTCCAAAACAACTTGCCAAGAGAATGCTCTCTTTCCAAGTATTGATCAATTATCATCAAATCAATTAAAGGGAATCTTTCGGCTTTAATTACTTTTATCATGCATATTTCTTCTTTGGGTGTTCATTGGGAGGGCAACCTTTTGGCCATTACTTCTGTCTATGGTCACGGCTGCAATAAAGCTTTCTTTCTGCATATGTGATCCCATGGATGTATAACTTAAACATTAAGCGGAATCCATTTTGTGAAAGCATGTTTATTCTTGGAAGCAAAGAACAACTTCCTATCATGTTTGCCACTCAAGAAATTTCCATTAAAGTTTCTTGTCTCTGTTGCGCAGGGAGAGGGCTCTAATAATAATAATTATATATATATATATATATATATAGGTTATTTATTTATTTTTATTACAGCAACGGCCGGGCAACCTCTGGTATTTATCTCCAAAACTAGGGTTTTTTTTAATGGGTACAACTCTCTCTCTCTCTCTATCTCTCTCTGCGTGTATAATGTGTTGTACTGTATTTGAGAAAAAGAACAAGATTGAGAGAGACAGAGGCAAATTGGTGACAATAAACAGAAAGAGATCGCATGGCTCATAAGTCGTCATAGCTGGCTTGTATATGTACTGTTTTGCTTTCTACAGACACGTGCCATATGCAGATCATATATATATAATTTGGTAATGGAATCGTTTAGAAATTAAAGTACAACCAGAAATCTTCAATGTGATGGCACGGTTGGGCCAAGAAAGGGCCTCATGTCAATGAATCCTGATTTCATCCTTTACTCACACGGGAGTTATTCCTAACGTGGGGTGGGACTGCAACGTGCTGTAACGTGGGGAGTTGGGATTTCCTGCCAACAAAAATCCCTCCCAACACGTTCTAACATGATTTATATCTGAAAATCACATGTCTGGTACATGGTAGGTTTCCGTCATATGTGGATCCCACAAATGATGTGCGGATACGAGCCATGTAATTGGAATGTGTTGGTTAGGATTTTTGTTGGCAGGTGATCCAAAATCGTGAGGTGGGTGCGACCGTGCCAGAAGGATCCGAACTCCCTCTCAACTCTTTATTCATGGATAGTTAAATAAATAAATAAATAAATATGCTTATATATTAGAATTTTCATTAAAATTATATTTAGATTTTGAATTATTTAAATATACAAAAAAGTACAGAATTTTCTTTCATAGAAAACTTATACTACATTCACTTTTTATAATATATATATAGAGAGAGAGAGAAAGAGTATACATGCATTATAGTATTATATTTGTATAATATTGTATATTTTTAATAGATTATACCTGCATTCACGTATAAAATACGTCAACTTTTTTAGTTCTATTTTTTTTTGAAGATAACGTATTAAATACATATACATTAATTCCCTCAATGTTCTATATGTCTCTCATTTTTTATCAAATCAAACATACCCTAAGTTTTTGAGGAGGTTATGAGGCCCTTAATTGCTTGCTTTGGCTGAAGTTGGGGTGATTACTATGACCTCAAAATATTTATTATTTGATTATTTTATCTATTAAGTTATAAAGCAATAGATGATTCAACTCAGCAACTTATGATCAAAGGTACCCTTAGTTAATGATTCAGCCCAAAGTTGAAATTTTCGTCATGTATCAAATGTGTATCATATCATGTCAGCGCCACCCCAATATACTAATTATTAAGTTTAATATTTGATGTTTTTAATATTTTCAGGGTCGGGTAGGCCTTGCTAAGACCGGCTCTTGTCAAACTAAAAAAAAAGAAACTGAATAAGGTGTATCGATATTTTGAATTACGATTCATTCATAAATCATTTTAAATTCAAGGTTTTTAAAACTGAATTGGACAATAAACTGTTCAGGGGTCCAGTTCTCGGGTCAAATGGTTCGATCGTTTTAAATCGAATGGATAGCCCATTCTGACAAAAAAAATAATCAAAACGGTTGGATGGTTCGAACAGTTTAACTGTCTGAATTAATGGTTTACTGACCAAATCAACAATTTTTGGCAAAATAACAGTTCGAAGATATCCTAATTTTTCTGATCCGGTTTTGAAGAGCATGCTCAAATCATGAAATCACCATCTACAAGATTACAAAAAACCAGATGGAAGTTCCTCCGGATGCTCTATTATTGTACGTGTACCATATACTAACTTCATTATGGGCCACGACCCACTAATATTATTCAATTAATTCAATCCGTGTGGGACTCCCTAGTTCAGTCAGGTACGTGGATAAGGAAGGGAAGGGACTTCACTTATGTGCCATTGTCATCAATATAACTACCCTAAATTAAGACCAAGACCTCTCATTATTTAATTCAACCCCTAACCCAAACTATTCAGTTCATTGCTTCTACTGTTGTACATTCATCCATTATATATTACTAATTCATTCTTTCCTTTAATATTCATATATCACCAATTTCAATCTACCTGGCACACATGAGCATCTAGTTGTTCATACTTCATTCTAACAGTCAATCCACTGGGCGTCCCTCATATCGTCAGAACTTTCTATCACATTTTACACGGATGGGTTTGGGTCCGGTCAGAATTCATGAAACCCTCCCTTCACTAGAAAAAGCCTTATGTTGACCTGGACCCTGGTGGGCCGAGCTGGGTTCAGGTTGAATATACTGCCCATCTGAAACCGACCTGATCGTTACTTTGGCAGATGGAGCCAAAGATTACCACAGCCCCATATGCCTTTGCTATTTGCTGAATCCTTGTCCACTCATTAGGCCTGGATTACCATCATGGGCATAAACAACCATTCTAAGGGCTGAGGCACCCGATTTCTTTTCTCTATATGCATCTTGGGTATCCATCTATCCCTCTCCTACGATAAAGGGATGAAAGAGGCTTTAAAGGAGTCTAGCTCGAAAGAATCCAAGAAACATTAATTGGAAGTGAAGACGAGAGGTTGGACCTTTCAATTTTTTTTTTCTCTTATAATTATACAAATTTTTGAGTAGGGGTGGAGAATCCTCCAAACGGCTCCTTTTCTTTCTTCCATCATATATCTATCACATAGACACAGGACACAGTTCTTTCCTTGTGTCTGTTAGATCTTATCGTATAAATTATAAAAAGAACCCAAGAAACGAACGGCCACAAATCTAATGCAGATAAGGGTTTAGTAATTGGTATTGTTGGGTAGTCAAATCTCGAGAGACCAATTCTTATTTCATTTTTAAGCGTATAGCGCTGTTTCTCTCTCTCTCTCTCTCTCTCTCTCTCTCTCATATGGGGTGTGCTCTTATTAACTGTCATGCTTTCTCATGCCTAGAGGGACTGGCGACCTACCATTAACTCATTTTTTTCTCTTAACAAGAATCTACAGATCATGTAGTTAATAACCATTTGATCATACTTGTTAATGGTGGGGCACGCAATCTCTTGATTTACTAATACCTTACTCGCTATGGGTGAAGGGAAGTGGGCCAGGAAAACTGGCCCACCTAACACCGCTAGATCGGACGGTTGACTGGCCGAGTATCGCCTTGGTTTTGCAATTCTAGAATTGCAGTATGAGTGGATTATGAATCCTAACTCCAAATAAAATCAATAAATAGGCAGAAAAAAGAAAATTGGACAAGGCCACAAGCCCACAATCGTCGTTCTCGTTCACCACTCACTAACGGCTAGCGTCTTCACTTCACTTCAAAATAGCCTGATCAGTCATCATGTATGGAAGCCAACCAAAATTGAACACGTGGCTTGGCTTAATGTGCATGATCCAGCTGTTAGGGAAAGAAACTTAAATATAATATAAAACGTAAGAGCGTCGGCAGTGGACCACTTGCAAACGACGTGTCGATGATTGGGCAGGAGAAAGGATTCTTTTCCTCGTAATTATCTTTTCTCGTTGTTTATGAGATCAAAGGTTGTAGGGTTTAAGAAGAGGATGAGGAGGGGAGGAGTGATGGATGGATAATAATAGGATGATAGCGACGAGGGGTTGGAGGTGGGGTGATAGATATAGAGTAGGATTGATAGCTCTTCTCATCAATTATTAAATTATAATTATTCATATAAAGGAATATGTAGATTGACAACTCATTATTCTCCCTCTCTTCGGTTAATTACCTTTTTTCCACTTTTAATTATACGTTAAGAGGTGTTTTAGTGTGGATGAAAAATTAGTGGATGTGAACTGGTCTATACTATATCATGTGATAGAGATTAATTCGTACCACATCACAGTCCATAGTTATTCTGAACTGTGAATAAACTATATGGATTCAACCAGTCTACACCCACATTGGTGTTCTGTAGTGTAGTGTAGATCAGTCCATACCACACTTTTTTGATTCCATGTATCTCATGTACATTTTATGAATGACCTATACCAACATTTTAAAAAATGACCTGGAAACAGAACCGTTCTACCCACTGATTTCTGGGTTGATGGTCCGACCGTCCGATTCAAATGGATGTTCTGTTTTGACAAACAAATTAAAAAAATAATTAAAAATAAAAAACGGTAAAAAACCGTTGAATAGGTTGATGGTTTAACCGCTCAGATCAACGGGTTGCTAACTTTTTCAACGGTTTTTAGCCAAAAATTGGGTTTAGGGTAAAATGGAACCGCTTGCTTGGACGGTTCCCGGGCTGAACGGTACAACCGTCCGGGTCAACGATGGTTCAAAAACCTTGATCTACATAGTTAATCATAAATAACTAATTTTTGGATTTTATATGATAAATATATTAAAAAATGCATCAATGAATTAATATTAACCAATAAATATTAACTATTTTATAAAAACAATAGTAAAATAATTAAAATTTTAGAAAATATATTTTAAATATTTTAAATATAATTTTATTGATAAAATATTAAAATTTAAAAAAAAAATAATTAATATTTTATTGATAAAAATATTAAAATGTGAAACAAACAATAGGTAGCCTTTCAGGGAAAGTGTGAAGTAGGGGATCAAAAATCAAGTGTGGATGGTCCCCAACCATGAAATTTTGTCGTGGAAGAGAAATTGAGGTGTGGACGGGACCTGTCCACGCTATATTGGGTTGTGGATAGGACCGGTCCCGTCCACACCTAGCCGAACACGACCAAATCTTGTGGATGGGATTTAAGCGGTTCCGAACACCACCTAAATTGCTGAAACCTTCTTAAAGTTTTCGATTGTTGCTGAAATTTTTCCTGAAGTTTGATAATTACAATTACCTTCATTGAACTTTGTGACATGGTTGCAAGTAGACCCCCTTTTGTTAAAATTCTTTGAAAAGGGGCATAAAAATGGTCAATATACCCATGCAGTTACTTTTCATCAAAATGTTTATCTTTTATATTTTCTCTTCATATGAATGGTTAGCTCAAACCCTTTCAATCTCTTTCTTTTTCTGAAATTGATTTGTTTTACAAATTTGACTTTCATATCAATCATTAAGGTTATGCTTGGTTTGAAGGAAAAGGAAGGGAAAGACAGACGAACCTATACAAGGTTTGCAAAGGTTTTTCTACCTTCTTCTTCTTTTCCTTGTATTTTCCTTCAAACCAAACATAGTCTAAAAAGATAAAGCTACAACTTTAAATTCTCTTTTTTTTATTGATATTATTTTTATGTAGAAACCAGCCTCAATAGTAATTGCATGGATACTTTAGACATTTTCATGCCTCTTATTAGGGGATTTTAAGAAAAGGGGTCTAGTTGCAATAAGTGTGTCAAAAAGCCCAGAGGAAGTAATTGCAATTACCAAACTTCATAGAAGATTTCAACAATTTATCTAAATAATAATAATAATAATAATAATAATAATAATAATAATAATAATAATAATAACAAAACAATTTTTTTTGGGAAGTCTCGATAAGTCCACACCATTTTATTTCACGACAAAGAAGCTCTACGTTACTTTTACACGGGCCATTGCTTGATCAGATTAAACCCTCTGTCTGTCTGTCTCTCTCTCTCTCTCTCTCTCTCTCTCTAATCTGAAATGGTGCGGATCCTCCCAAATCTCGATAAAGGATCTCTTCTCTCTAAAGATCACCATTTTTACCTCTATCCATAATAAAAAGATTAACCCTCTCTTTCTCCTCATCTCTGCACATCTCTCTCTCAAAAAACCATCCCAACCTAAAAGCTAAAGCTGTTAGGTAAGTCATTCAACCTAAAATCTTAGGTTTGAAGTGTGGATAAGCACAAACCTATCCTTACCTTGTGCTAAAATTTAAACTACGTAGTCCAACAGGCTCAGGCTTTAATATCATTATCTCAAAAAATTATTCAATCTAAAAGTTTAAACCATGAGGTGAGGTTCTTGAATAGATTTTTACTCTCTCTCCTCCTGTAATTGAGTCATCCCATAGATTGAAAAACGCAGAAGTTGTGCATCAATCATGTTCTCCTCATCTTCATTGTTGGATGAGGGAAAGAGAGAGAGATTGATAAGCCACTTTTGAGTGACAGCATATGTTTTAAACTTGTTGGAATTTTTATTGAGTTGAAATGCAATCAATCAAAAGTGATTAACATACAAATCCAATGAAGAGAACCAAAATTATGATAACATGCCAAACAGGAGTATAGGGAGCTTTTTCGTGGGGTTAGGACTTGATAGGTCCCATATTGGAAAAAAAAAATCCCCATAGCCAATCAAATGAGATGGATATTCTCTCAACCATCATAACATTTACTACTTGTCTATACTTCTATGTTCTACTTGAGCATTTTTGTTCCTAGCACAAATACTATTATTTTAGCCACAAATGATGAAGATGGATGATTTTAAGCAGTGCTTTAAAAGATAACCTGGACGTTGATCCATTTTTTTCCCCTCTCTCTCGCAAGCCAGCGGTTCTACCGTTAAGGTCAAATGAATCAACTTATAAAATTAAAATATAACTATATATGCAGAAAATATAATTATGTATAATTATTCTTGTAGAAAATAATTTTCAAATAAAAGCCTCACACACGATCCATTGTCAGGGTCAAGCGGGTGAGAGTTCGACCATCTGGGTCAATGGGATCTCTGACCAAGTCAATGGTAGTTTGGGGTTAAAACGAACCAGAATTGTTACCCGGCCGGTGACGGTTCGAGTATGACAGTAATGATTCTTTTAGCCAAGTGATGTTCACTGTGTAGATCAAGGAACTGGCCATATATACCATTTTAACAAAAGAGTAGGGTACCCACCAAAAACAAAATGCACCCCACTCAAATATCCAGATTGTAAATTAAAATGGGTCAAACCCATTTTCCGGTAGATGTCTTCAATTGTATCCAATCACTTGAATTTGCAACAAGCTTGTTTTAACTTTATATTCCATCCATTATAGAAACAGTAAGTTCGTTAAAATCATCTGTACTGTACTTATCAATGAGAAGAAACAGACGAGAGAGAAGGGTTGTAGACAGTTGGGTAGGGAGGCGATGGTGGTAGGGCCAGGGACGGCTTGCCATTAGCTGGACGAAGAGCAAAGTTGATATGGCGCTTTCAACTTAATGCAGCAGTCTCCATCGCTTCTCCTCCTCCACTCTCCACTGTATAAAAAGCCCCCACGCCCACCACTCTACTCAAATCATACAAACACACACCAAGGCTTAGGCTTAGGCTTCAGCTACCCAAGACCTTTTCGTCTCTCTCTTGATCCATCGATCCACCCCCACCCATACATTTTGTTTAAATATTTTGGTTTGGCGTGGTAGGGGTTGGTTGGTTCCATCTATACTACATCATTACCAACATGGCCACAGCCACACGCAGCTTGTTAAAACTAATGTTAGTGCACATCTTTAGTTTGGCTGTCTCGGTCTGGGCTCGCCCCGCTACCTTCCTCCAGGATTTTCGTATTACGTGGGCTGATAGCCATATCAGGCAAATCGAAGGAGGGCGGTCCATTCAACTCATCCTTGACCAAAATTCAGGTATATATCTTTTCTTTATTAGCTAGTATAGTGATGATGAGGTCAACCTGCTGCTGGGGGCCGGGTATCGTCGTTCGATTCATGAACTCAATTCCCGCTTTAATTTGTGTATTGTATTGGGTTTTTCATGCATTACAGGATGTGGGTTTGCCTCCAAAAATCAATATTTGTTTGGGCGTGTCAGCATGAAGATCAAACTCATACCTGGCGACTCCGCCGGAACTGTCACTGCCTTCTATGTGCGTCTCTTTCTGGGTTATTACTTCACTTTCATTTCTTCCTCTCCATATATGCGTACGCTTATGAATTTTGTTGACTTCTTTTCTGTTCGACTAGATGAATTCAGACACCGATACTGTGCGCGACGAATTGGACTTCGAGTTCTTAGGCAATAGAACTGGGCAGCCTTACACTGTCCAGACCAATGTCTATGTCCATGGGAAGGGTGACCGGGAACAGAGGATCAACCTCTGGTTCGACCCTGCTGCAGAATACCACACTTACTCTATTCTATGGAACCACTACCATGTTGTGTAAGTTCAAAACTGTATCATATTTATATATATGAAAAGTTGTATTAATTATTTATTGCTTGTTTGTTTTTTCTTTTCGCAAATGAATGACTGGATCGATCCATGAAATTAAGATGCCCTTTTAATTAATGGCTACTGTTATAAAAATTAATATTGAATGATGGGTGGGTGGGTGTACAGCTTCTATGTGGATGACGTGCCCATTCGAGTATACAAGAACAACGAGGCCAAGGGCCTCCCCTTTCCCAAATTCCAACCCATGGGAGTCTTCTCTACATTGTGGGAAGCCGACGACTGGGCAACGAGGGGCGGACTGGAGAAGATCGACTGGACCAAAGCTCCCTTCTATGCCTACTACAAAGACTTCGACATAGAAGGATGCGCGGCGCCCGGAGCTGCGAGCTGCGCCTCAAATCCCAACAACTGGTGGGAGGGCGCTGGTTATCAGAAATTGGACGAATTGCAGGCTAGAAAATACAGGTGGGTTCGCATGAACCACATGATCTACGACTACTGCGTTGATAAGTCTCGTTACCCGGTCACCCCACCAGAATGCTTGGCCGGCATCTGAATGATCATGAATGCATCAAACAACTGGACTGGACATATGCCATTCAATTCATCATCTCTCATGAAAGCCTATGCCATATATATGTATATATATCAATAAATGCGTAATTAATTAGAATATAAGCTCTCTGGATTTATGTGTTCAAATGTGGCCCAACCTATATATAGGCGTAGGTCGATATCTATTTGTGGCTCCACGTGTTTGTTTGGCATGAATTTCTTTATATATATCAATGAAGGCTTTGGAAGGAGTGTGAAAATGATAATGACTTACAAATTAACTCATCGTATATATATACTGGCAAAATAGCCCAACGGCCTTTGGAAGGAGTGTGAAAATGAAATACACGAGAGTTAGATGATGACAGATGACAAGATCGGTGGAACAACACAAACTAACTAGCTAGGTAAATATATAGAACTCGGCTTCACTAAGTGTAAGGCCCGTTCCAACGGCTTTGTTGCCTTGCATTGATAACATCTCTCTATGAAATATATAAATATAGAGATATTCCTAGTGTAAGGCTGTAAAAGCTGTTCAATCGGCCAACGAGCCTTACATTGACTGAAGCCGATCTCGAATATATTTTGTGAGACTCCAAAAGTTCACATTCCATGGGAATTGCATAACTTAAAACTATGTTTGGATAAGTTTTACTTTTAAGTTTTGGAGTGCTGGGAGAAACAAATTAAAATGAATTGCAATATGTTTGTAAGCGTTTTTTTGGTAGGAATTGCTTTTTAAAGACATAATAATAATCTAAAGCAAAACTGTGCACAAAGCCTAAATTAGGGCTTTATTTATGCTTTTAGGCTTTAAAAGCTCAAAGTATGAAAATATCCAACACAACCTTAATTAATTAACCAACTACAACACGGAATTATTGTCTAGGAAAGTTAGAAAAAGAGGTTCCAGCATTTATCTCAAACAAGCTAATTGCTGGCTGCTAATACTTATACTAGTCCAAAGGGGGCCAAGGGACCGGTGGGTATTTAAATATCTACCTTGTCGTTTTCATTTTTTTTTTCTTTGGGGGGGGGGGGGGGGGGCGCATTAGGGTCAATTCTTGCCGGTTTAGATTGAGAGTTTCTAACCCAATTAGTTGCCAATGGCAACCTCTAGACGGGTGCATATGACCGCCGGCAACCACTACGCCTAGGGCTGTCAACGGGTCAGTCTGGGTTGGAACCTGATAAAACCAGTTTCGAACCGATAAAAATATCTATGGGCCCAGAACCAACTCAGACCCTGGTCTGTAATTTGGGACCCAGAACCGAATCGATCGGTCTTGGGATAATCAAGTCCAACCCGATGGAGATGGATCCAATTATAATAAGTATTTTGAAAAAAGAAAGAAAATAATATCCTTATTATTGAACTAACAAAGAAATTAAAAGCAACCAACTTATTTCCCAATAGAAACCCACTGTTTTTCTTGAAATAAAATAAGAATGGGAGGAATGATCAAAATGGGGGTGGGGTCCCTTTTTTTCTCATAAGAAACCGAAGGAGAAAATGACACTATTGGTATCGTATGAAACTATAAGCAATGGCGGAGAGAGAATGAAGATACATACCTGTGCTGACTCACTGATTTTGTGTCTCTGTGAGGAGAAAACAACGGTGAGGCCTTGATCATGAGAGATTGCTGACAGGCGAACAGACGGACAGCGTCGGCCTTTCCTTCTTTGTTTGGCGTCGGTCTTTCTCTGTTTACAGAATCGCAGCTCTAGACGGAGAGTGTCTCAGAATTTCTGCAATCCACTCATCCAATCAGTGCAATATAAGCAGCTTGAGATCATGGTGGTCTCATAGACGAGTGTGCAATTTCGTAATGGGATGATGAACTGGTGATCAAGACAATAGGTAATCAATGACTGGTGAACGATGGATATAAGCTTGTTCCTTGGTGGAGTATAATTGAGTAAATGAAAACTGAAAACTCATCTTCAAGAGGACTGAACAATATGTTAAAGAATACCAGGAGAAAGAGCTAATCAGATTGAAGCGCAAGGCCAAGCTGAAAGATGATTTCTATGTCCGTGGTATCAATGCAATGTGTTTTTGAAAGTAGACAAAGCAACTATGAATGTGTTGCATAGGGTTGAATAAACAGTATATTGCTTTGACCGATAATTGTATAATTGAACAGGCCCTAGGAAAGTATGGGATCATCTACATGGAAGATCGGATCCATGAGATCATTACAGTAGGGTCCCACTTCAAGGAGGCAAACAATTTTCTTTGGCCTTTCAAGTTAAGTGCTCCGTCTAGAGCTTGAAGAAGAAGAGAAACCATTATGATGAAGGTGGGGATGCTGGAAATCGGGAAGATTATATCAATGAACTTGATAAGAGGATGAACTAGTGGCGAAACCTTTCTAAAGCTATAATCCTCTTGTTGGTTCTTAATCAATTTCCAGTTTTTGTAGAGACTTTGATTTGGTTTTAGCCTTTTAGGTGATGTTTTGTTAATGAAATGCCTGTGTTTTCAAATTCTCCTTAAACGATTCAAAGTTGCAGAGCACCCCACTGCTCTGGCTCATTGGCTTGCTTCCAAGTTCTGGCGTTAGAGGTTATGCATGTCAACTTATTAAAGCCCCAAAGGAAGGTAGACTACAGTTACGCCTAAGTGAGGCCGGGGGCCAAAGTGATGAGATGAACATCAACCCTTAGATTCTGACGCTAGAGGCTATGTCAAGTACTGCTGAAAGACCCAAAGTAGGTGGAAGAAAATTTTCTAGAAGTTCACCACTTAAACCTGTTAATGTCAAGTGGACCTCACCAATTACCATGGAACAAATCCTCAACAAAGGATAGTAACCCAAAATAGGCGTTTATATGATTAGCTAGCTTGATGCGTTGGTTCAAGATCAATGGTCAAGGTGGCTAATTTGATTGATAGCCACCAAACCAAATTAGCCAATGTGGAAGTGGAGGAGGGAATATGTTGGCACAGTACGTGGCGTTGGGCTTCTTTTTGGGACCTAGGAATCAAGTTTTCATGTAAAAAATGAAGTTTTTTGTTGTTTTGGTTTGTAGTTGCAGTTTGCAGGAGATTTTTTTCCTTTTCTGGCGAGATCACTGGTGAGAAAGTCAGATTTTTCACCAAAGAAAATTGGATTTTTTTTTCTTCGTTTCTGAGGATGATTAAAAGTATTTTTGGGTCAGTTAGGTTTTAAGAGAGAATGGCAAAAGAGAAAATAGAGAAAGCTTAATGGGGTATTTTAGTAATTTAACACTTTCTGTCATCTGATTTAACGGCCGATGGATCTTTGTCTAACGGCCAAAATTCAAATGGGCCATTGTCACAAAAAAAAAAAAAAGTGCAGGGGTCTTTGTCAATCGTCAGTAACCCCCAGAGTACAGGGGTTTTTTTATAATTTACCAAAAAAAAGTGGTTGAAGAAAATGAATTGAATTGGGCCAATTAGTTGGGGCGCCTAAGTCCTGATGATGTATGTGGCGTACGTAGCGGGAGGGGCCCTGATATTTGACTCGATTCGATTCATGTCTTCCCTCTGCAAAAAGCCAAGGACAGGGGAATCTATTTACACCACCAACGTGAAAATACTCTAATTTGAAAATTTTGGACTTTGGACGTTTCCATGACGAAAACAAACAAATAAACAAACATTATTGTTCCAACCGTTTCCACGTCAGTGCTCATTCAATTGCATGAAGAAAATCTTGTCGTTTGAAAATCACCACAAGTGCAAAAATAAATATAAGGACGACAAATTAAGATTTCTTTTTTTTTTTTATAATTTTATTTTTACCATGGTAAAATTTACATGGAAGCGACAGCTTTCAACGGCAAGTATTATTTGTTGGAGTAATAATTACCAATGCGATGTGGTGGTGGCCTGGTGCTGGTGAGTGGTGAGTGGTGACTATATATATTGAGGTTACAGTACTTGACCAATCCAGAGGCTCCTCTACCCAATCAACTCTTTGGAGCTGCCACGTCATCCCTCCACGTGACATAACATTTATAAGGAAAATCTTATTCCAACATATATCCTCACTCACTCAAATCAAAGAAAGGGTCCTTGGAATGTATATACTTCTCAAAACAAATCAAGTGTTTCTTTTCTTCCAAAACCCATTGAAATTTGTATCCTTTGCATTGGTTGAACTTTTGGGTTTGGCATTTATACTCAAACCTGTACCGAGACAGATCATACTACCAGCCCAGTCCATGAAATCGATAAAATAGAAGAAAACGAAACCAAATGAGGGAGAAATTTATTTGAAAAGTAAGTTACAGAGGAAAAATTGCTTCTACAAGACTATGACAATCACCCGTATCAGAGGAGAGATCGAGTTTGAATTTGTTAGGCAGATTCTTCATTTACGAGTGAGGCCCACATCCAAACTGTGGGGAACAGTCAATAGTGTAATGGCAGTGACAGCGAAATAAAGGGAGTGCAAAAGAGTTGATCATTTAGCCCAACCCTACTTGACATTACGCACCCTGTGTATCGTCTTTTTCGTCCAGTTAACACCTATTGTCCCAATCAACAATATCGTTCAATTGATTGAGTCTCTTGGTCGAATCCCGATTTTCTCCTCACAGCATGTTGTAGCCGTGCATTAGGCTCAGTTTGGAAGGAATACAGCCTTACAAGCATCTCCTCATGAATGAAAACAATCCTAGGGAAAAGGGCAATGTTGCAAGAAGCCCTTGAAAGAGAGAACAAGGTCATCTGCCTAAGACTAGGAAGATTCCAGATTTACTCATAGAATCTTCCTCCAAACCCACCTCATAGCATGTTACAGCTGCATATGGAGAACATCTCTTGTACTTGTTTGTTTTCATTGATGTTGGATGGACACGGGACCTTTCACAATACATCAACTAAAATATGACCTTGCAGGAGAAAGTAGGATTTAAGAATAGATGATATCACAAAACTAATTGGTTCAGCACACCAACTCCACACAGCATATTGCTGCCATACATTGGAAACATCTCCCATGAATGACAACATATAAGTACGTACGGGAGATGTTCTCAATGTGTGGCTACAATGTACTGCGGGGCTGGTATGGGGAGCCAATCTGGACTCATGATATCAAAATTAACAACCTATTCCCTTGGGTGAGGTTGCGAGAGTTTGAATCTAGTCTCTACAGCCATTGCAGCCATGTATTGGGAGCAGATCTGGACTTGAGGTGAGGCAGGGTGTAATGTAGCTTGTGTTGGTACAAAATGCATAGTAACATTAACAACCTACTCTTGGGTGCTTTCCTTGGCAATAAGCAATTCAAGATTTGTAGAAAAATAAATTGAGAGTAATTTCCCCTTTTAAGCTGAATTTGAATTCTTCACACGAGTTTTTCATTTGCATGTGTAACTGAGATTGCATTGCAAACAAACCAGGCCTTGGATTCAAATTTCCTGAGTTCATATCTGCTCCCAACACTGTCCCAAGAAGCCATTAACATCACCCTATGAATGACAAGGGAGATGTTCCCATTGGGAACATAAGCCATTAACTTCCCAATGTGTGGTTGTTGGGTCAGGAGCGTTTTAGTTGGTAACATAAGAAGAGAGAGTATTGGGTCAATGGGCAATACGATAGACAAGGGTGGTCGCCCATTCCACCCAGGCCATGCTGCATGTTGCCATGTTGGTAGGTTTCGAAAGGGATAATCGAAATTCACAAACTCAAATATGTATAATAATGAGCCCACTTTAATTTGAATAGGAACAGTACATTTTACTTGATTGGATAAATTAAGCAACGAAAAAGTGTGACGTCTTTAGACAAGATTTTGCTAGCAAGAAATTAACCGAGTTGCAATTTACTTCTAGTTGAAAATTTGAAATTGGGCTCCAAACTATGTTAATGTTACCCAGACAAGGCAAGGACACAGATACTGATACAGTATATTGGATACAAAATTTACACTAAAAGTATTCAACATATCCCGGCATAATTACTGTCATAGGTCTAGGAGGTTCCACAACACAATAAACCTTATGCCATACCATATATACTACTAGTCTTTGGTGTTAACTTTGACTGCAACTGGCTCTGAACAGTATGGGCAATTCCCGAACAACACATTAAATGATCTGCACGATGAGCATCCCAAGAAAAATAAGGGACAGGATACATGGAGTACAACAGGAGCACGGCTACAAGATAGCCAACTACATGAGCCCTCACCCCAAAAAATAGAAAGATTTTGAAGCACACAAACCAATTCAAACCCAAATAGGACACACTGGAAGATAACATACTGTCGTGTTGTTGTGATGGAACGCAGCCAATCTGCAAGACACACGCTATGGAATGCCTTACAGCATTTTATATTTTCACAAGCATAGTCGGGACCACTTCCACTCCTAGCTCCAAGCTCATCATCTTTTTTCACCAGCAAACAACCATTGATAAATAAAGTATTTTAATTGGTTGAAATTTCTATAGCAGGTTTTCCAGCCTTACCAACTGGAAGATACTGAGCATAGCATATCCCACATTCAACTTGTTTATCATCCTTTTGGACATCTTGAGGTCCTGGTAGTGGCATTTCCAATGTACTTGCAAGATTTTCATTGAATGGTTTGTCCTTCATCCTACATCAAGAACTGTTTCATGATTTTGGTGGATATTAGCAGAAAAGAAGGAAAATGTATTAAACAAGGAAAATAGGAAATGCCTAAACACAAACAATCGTTTGAAGCTTCTACCAAGCTGGTAATGCCAGGCATAGATGTAGATCACAACTTCTAACTTCGTGGATAGACTAGTTCATCTATTGATCTATAAAACCTCAGGCAAGCTACAGCACTCAGTCAAACCAGCCTTTAATAAAACATCTGAAGAATGAAATAGATGTATTCATCCTCAATATTCCTTTCAGCAACAATAAATAGGAATAAAGCAAAAAACAAAGAAAAGGTTGTTTAATGTGGTCAATGGTATTTTAAAAGTGCATGTGGCTTACACCTTGAGGTATGCATCGGAAAGTACATTGAAGCTCAAATGAAGGACCCAAAAATATAACCCACATTCCTCAAACCTTGATATGCCTTGTGCGTTATGTGTGAATTTATATGTATATTTGTTCTTGTCTCCATGTTTCAAACTATCAATATGCCTGATAAAAAAAAATTGTGTACTGCACAATTCAGAGGGGCAATACACTTGGAAAAAAAAAATATCTAGCTTTTGAAAATTGAGCCAGGACATCTTTAGGAGGGGTATTACTATTCAAAAGTGGTCAGATGTCCTAGTTTTCAAGATTTAGCATATTGGTAACTCTGAAATCTGGTACAATATGCCTGATACACCCAGTATCATATTGATACTTTGAATCATTCTTGTCTCTATGCTTCAACATATTAAAAACCATATTTCCTAAATAAGCATATTTAAACCCATTCTGAGGTATAATTTAACATTCATAGATTTTTAACATTGATTAGTGGATTAAAAGAATTTGACAGCATTCTTTTTTTTTCCTGAAGTTCATGATGTTCTTATAGTCCTCGTATGTGTGAGCAGTTATTCATTTATATGCTTTTCCTATATAACAATATACTTCTCTAGTGCATATTTCTATGTTTTTCCCCATCTTAGTTTCATAATTTTCTTAGAAATTGGTTACCCATCGATAATTTCCCATGGTTCCTACTTGTAGGAACATACCTTCCTGAGATTCAGGCTCAGTTTGGTAGGAGTACAAATACAAATATGTATTGTGCAAAAATACATACAAAATACAAGGTTTTGCACTCTACAAATTTGTATTTTTGTACTCCTTCCAAACTGAGACTCAAAGTCATACTGTCCAGGTTTCAGCATTGTTGGTTTTAAACTCATAGTCATGGATTACATTCTGATTCTACATATCCAAATCAATTATAACAGATTTTTATAAATCATGGGAGTTGAGGAATTCAATGATTGAGGCAATATCAGATATTTCATAGCCTTATGTATTCCTAAAAATGATATTATCAAATAAACCAAACAGAACTGCATGCTCATGTATCTGTTAAAGGCCAGTACTTCCTATCCATAGCATTTGCATGCAAGTAAATAAACCATGCAATTATTAGCACAAGACAATTATTAAAGATTTATGAAAGACAGAAAGAGGGACTTATATTATACCATCTTTTGCTATTTCTCCTCCATTTCTTTATCATGGAATCTACCACCAAATGTGGACCCAAAAAGCGACATCTACCAAAAAAAAAAAAAATCAAGATCCCATATGAACAATTAGAAAGTGCCAGCAGCACTGTTAGTCATATCCAGGTGAATTCTTACTCTGGTAAAGACCTTGGATCCAAGGCATCTATAGACAACACTACTCTGCAATCATTTCCTATGGAAATTCAGGTATTGGATAAGGTTAACTAAGATGATTTAAAGATCAGAATAAATAAGCCAAAAATGTGCAACCACTCAGAGTCCCCACCTAGGTTGATCTTGCGAAATGATGTAGAGCGGGCAGGCTGTCTTGGATCAATAACCCAAAGAGTTCTGTCAATGTTTTCCATGGTAGACCAGAATCCTTGAAGGTTCTCCAAATGCTGGGTATAAATAATGCAGATTCAATAGTCAAACAAGAATTCATAAGCATATATGTCAGCAAATTGGCAGACTACAGCCTCCAATGAGTAGGGCAAGCAATTAAAGGATCATATATAACTTGCTTTCCAAGCTTGCTGAAAATACCTCACGAAATTGGTGCACAATATCTCTCAATCTTGAGTTTATTGACCACTTTAACTCACAGATGTAAGGCATATCCTGCAGTGTACCAAATAATAAAGATGCATGGGCTAGTAAATTTCAAGCACCTAAATATAATTAAAGAAAACCAACCGCTGCAATTGAAGGTGCACATTTAGGATAATTTTGTGGCAACTGTATTTCCATGATATGAACTCGTCCCTTATCTCTAGCATCCAAAATCAGCAAGCCTAGGAAATTAATTCAAGATTCAAGACAAGCAAGTACAAGTAAAGAAGATAAATGAAAAGTGTTAAGATGTGCCGAATAGGGGTAGTTTAGTCTTCTTCTGTTTATTAAGTAACTTGCTTATGTGGCAGTGTTATTAGAGTTACTCTGCCCCACACTTAAGTAAGGGCATTTCTGTCTTTGTAAACATTATTAGAATCTAATATAGATTAAGGGGGTCGACTGGATGGGTTAACCATCAGATTTTCGACAGACCCTTCTTCTTCTTCTTCTTCTTCTTCTTCTTCTTCTTCTTCTTCTTCCTGTTCGGACTACTGTAGCAGCAGTCGAAACATGGTATCAGAGCCATGCTCCTGACCTAAGTCAGTTGGTAAAGCACCTCAGCATTGTTCGTGACTCTTCACCTTCGTTTCTGGTCAGTCGATGGAGAGAACTGGTTCGCCCTAAGCTAGAAACATTACAGCTTGTCTCTCTGCTGCGCATAACCTTCTTCAACAAGGAAAGTGACTTCAGCAGTGAATGGTTGATTGATATTCTCAAAGGAAGGTCGGTTCTCTCTTCTTCTAGTGTTACTTATATTTCTGGGTAGAAACCCTACAAGAAGTTGTTAGTACTGAGTAGAACCTAGAGAACTAGGTTCATTGTTGCCCTAGGAAGGGCTGTGTGTGCAGTAGCCGAATGGTGTAGGGCTGTTGTAAGTTGTTTAATGGTGTTAGGGCTGCTGTAAGTGGCCAAGTGGTGTAAGGTAGAATGCAGTGACCTTGCCAAACTCCTTGTGGTTGTGTAATGCCCTCTTAAGTGTGTTAAACAAGTCTGAACTGGGTGCAGCAGATTTGGCTGCGTTGTGGTGCTTGAGTGGTTGTAAGAGGGCCTCTACTTGTGATTAGTGAATAATAAACTGATGCTTATGTGGGACGTAAGTGTGTGAAGTCAACAGTAGTGTGAATAAGAACAAGTGTGTGAAGTCAGCAGTGGTGTTTAGAGGCTGCAATAGGTGCTGAAATATCAAACTGTGAACAACATCAATCAGCTTGTAGCTGAGAAGTAAAGTTAGAGATAACGTTGAAAGAGTACAATGGCAGCAATAGGAGATGGCTACAATGATCAGAAACCTAGTGTAGTAATTTCCTCCGACTACCTAGGGGTACAAATGACCTCAATTAAGCTAAATGGGGAGAACTATGTTCCATGGGCTAAATCAGCGGAAGTTTTTCTCAAGGCAAAGAAGAAAATAAAGCATGTTAGAGATGAAAAGCCACCGGTTAACTCTCTAGGGTTTGATGATTGGGAACAAGAAGATGCTCAAATCATAACTTGACTGTGGAATAGTATGGAACCCAAAATCAGTGCCAACTTCATGTTCCTTGATATGGTTAAGGATATATGGGAGCATGCTAAGAAGCTATATTCTGGACAAGATAACACAACAAGAGTATATCAGCTGTATCAGGAGTACTTTGATTTACAACAATGAACCAAAACACTAGAAGAGTACTATGCCTGCATGAAGAATATAAGGAATGAACTCAATGTCTATCATCCCCTTACTCCAGATATTCAAGTTCAGCAACAGCAAAGGGAGCAGCTAGATGTTACAAGATTTTTAGTAGGGCTGAAGTCGGAATATGAACTAGTTAGAACTCAAATATTGGGGGGCTCTACTCTTCCTACACTTGAGGAAGTATTCTCAAGAGTAGAATCTCTTTGGGCCAGACAGAGAACCCCACACAGTATGATAGATTAGCACTTGTGACAGCTAGAGGTGGTGGACATAGTACAAGAGGGGGAGGTCATTTCAGAGGGGGCCGTGGCAATTCCATGATAGGTCGGGGTGGCCGTGGCAGAGGAAAAAATAACTCTACAAAGAAATGTACTCATTGTGGTAGGGATGGACACACAGTGAATTTCTGTTATGACCTACATGGCCCTCCCTCTAAATGGGCTAATCATGTTGTAGCAGGCGAGGTTGCTATTAGTGACAGTAAACTGGCCAACCTAACACCTCCCACATCTACATCTACTTCTGGGAGGGAGATGGTGAGTGTTCCGCGTGATGAGTATGAACGGTTCCTTCAAACTATTTCACAGCATACCACTGCCACAGGTATCGCTTGCATGTCATCTAAAACTCCTTCCTGGATTATTGACTCTGGAGCCTCAGATCATATGACCGGGACTCCAGGTGTGTTCACTTCTCTTTCTAAAACCTCCACATCACAAACTGTTACACTTGCCAATGGGTCCTCATCTCCCATCTGTGGTGTTGGTAATGTTGACTTGGCTTCTGTCCCCTTATCATCTGTTTTATACGTACCTAAGTTTCCATTCAATCTTATGTCTGTTAGTAAAATAATCAAAGCTCTTAACTGTTCTGTTACCTTTTTTCCTTCCACTTGTGTTTTTCAGGATCTCAAGACGGGGAAGAAGATTGGTGGGGGGCATGAAACTGGTATATTGTATTACCTTGACGGTGGTGGATCTTCAATTGCACTTCAAACATCCCTTACTCCTCTACAATGGCATTGCCGACTGGGACATCCATCTCTCAAGGTTCTCAAAATGTTGGTTCCATCATTGAGTCAGTTGTCAGTTTTACAATGTGAGTCATGTCAGTTTGGTAAACACCGTCGTGTGTCTTTCAGTCCAAGAGTTGAGAATTGTATGTTGAGTCATTTTTCTTTGGTTCATTCAGACGTTTGGGGTCTAATCAAAATAGAGTATTATAATGGGTACAAGTATTTTGTCTCATTTATTGATGATTGTTCAAGAATGACATGGATTTACTTAATGAAAGAAAGAAGTGAATTATTTTCCATTTTTCAAAAATTCCATGCTGAAATACGCACACAATTTGGTGTTCCAATCAAAGTTCTCCGTTCAGATAATGGTCGTGAATACTTTCTTACTGCATTTCAACAGTATTTAGAACAGTATGGCATTATTCATCAGACCTTGTGTGCTTTTACCCCTCAACAAAATGGGCTGGCTGAACGGAAGAATCGTCATCTTGAAATTGCTCGGTCTATGCTTCACCACATGCATGTTCCTAAACGGTTTTGGAGTGATGCTGTACTCACTGCATGTTTTCTCATTAATCGGATGCCCTCTTTTATTCTTCATGGTCGGTCCCCCTTCTCCATCTTGTTTCCCACTTTATCTCCGTTTCCATTAACTCCTCGTGTCTTTGGTTGTGTGCTTTGTTCATAATCTGAGTCCTGGAATAGACAAGCTAGATGCACGCTCAATTAAATGTGTCTTGCTTGGCTACTCTCGGACTCAAAAAGGGTACAAGTGTTATAATCCCATTGCCCGAAAATGCTATGTCTGCCCTGATGTCACATTTTTTTAGTCTGTCCCCTTCTTCTCCAGTCATGAAGCACCCTTGTCCTCACCCTTACCTCATCTTCCTCTTCCTGTCAGTGATTCAATTCCAGAGGTTGTTGTTGGAGTAGACTCATCTCTTCATCCAGTGCAGGTTACCACTGAACAACCACCGATCCGACAAGTGTATACACGTCGAACGACACCGGCCCCTCCTCCTGCTTCTACCTCATCTGCAGATCCTCTCATGGCTCCTATTGCTGAACCTTCAGATCTTGACCTACCCATTGCCTTACGGAAAGGTAAACGTAGTTCTACACTCCATCCCATTTCCAATTTTGTTTCATTATCTCGTCTTTCTGCCTCACATCGCCAGTTTGTTTCACTTTTGTCTTCTATTTCCCTACCTAACAGTGTTCAAGAAGCTCTTAGTTCACCTGGATGGCGGCAGGCAATGGAGGAGGAACTTTCTGCTCTTCAACATACTCAAACGTGGGAACTTACTACTCTCCCACCTGAGAAGCATGCTGTGGGCTGTAAATGGGTGTATACTGTGAAATACTTGTCAGATGGTAGTGTGGAGTGTCTGAAGGCCAGACTTGTTGCTAAAGGTTACTCACAATTGTATGGTGTGGACTACATGGAGACATTCTCTCCGGTGGCTAAAATTGGTTCCGTTCGTGTCCTAATTTCCTTGGCAGTTATGTATGATTGGAGGAGGTATATATGGAGCAACCACCTGGGTTTGTTGCTCAGGGGGAGGGTAGTAAGGTGCGCAAGCTGAAGAAAGTAATTTATGGGTTGAAGCAATCTCCACGTGCTTGGTTTGGGAAGTTCAGCGAAATGGTGAAGAGTTTTGGAATGAAGCAATGCCAGGTTGATCACTCAGTGTTCAGCTATGACTCAGAAGCTGGGAAGATTTTATTAGTGGTCTATGTGGATGATATTGTCATCACTGGTAGTGATAAATTGGGGATTGGCAAATTAAAGGTATTTCTGCAAAATCATTTTCAAACAAAGGACCTTGGAACATTAAAGTATTTCTTGGGAATAGAGGTTGTCAGGTCAAAACAAGGTGTGAATCTGTGCCAAAGGAAATATGTCCTTGATCTATTGGAAGAAACAGGACTGTTAGGTGCAAAACCGACTGAGACCCCTATGGAACCAAATGTTAAGTTGAGCAGTGATACAGGAGAAGTATTTGAAGATCCTGGAAGGTATAGACGACTAGTGGGAAAGTTGAACTATCTGACTATCACGAGACCCGACATCTCCTTTGCAGTCAGTGTGGTGAGCCAATTCATGCAAAACCCTCGTATACCTCACTGGGATGCAGTCCTTAGAATTGTGAGGTATCTAAAAGGAGCTCCAGGCTATGGCCTATTGTATAAACCAGGAGGAAAACTTGAAGTAGTTGGGTATACAGATGCAGACTGGGCAGGCTCAGTGAGTGACAGAAGATCTACTACAGGCTATTGCACATTTCTGGGAGGAAATCTTGTGACATGGAAGAGTAAAAAGCAGACGGTTGTAAGCAGAAGCAGTGCTGAAGCCGAATATAGGGCCATGGCTCACACTACCTGTGAATTAGTATGGCTGAGGAATCTCCTACAAGAAATTGGGTTTCACATGGATAAACCTATGAAATTGTACTGTGACAACCAAGCTGCACTACATATCTCATCCAATCCTATCTTTCATGAGAGAACAAAGCACATAGAGGTTGATTGCCACTTTGTGAGAGAGAAGGTTCTTGCCAAAGAGAAAAATACAGAACATGTGGGCTCCAATGACCAGTGGGCAGATTTGTTTACAAAAGCTCTAAGCTCAGGGAAAATGAACTATCTATGTAACAAGCTGGGATTATATGACATATATTCTCCAGCTTGAGGGGGAGTGTTAAGATGTGCCAAATAGGGGTAGTTTAGTCTTCTTCTGTTTATTAAGTAACTTGCTTATGTGGCAGTATTATTAGAGTTACTCTGCCCCACACTTAAGTAAGGGCATTTCTGTCTTTGTAAACATTATTAGAATCTAATATAGATTAAGGGGGTCGACTGGATGGGTTAACCATCAGATTTTCGACAAACCCTTCTTCTTCTTCTCTTCTTCTCTTCTTTTCTTCTCTTCTTCTTCTTCTCCTCTTCCTGTTCGGACTACTGTAGCAGCAGTCGAAACAAAAAGAAATCACAATATCAAGGAAAGACTATTTCACAGGTAAATGGAATATTTAATAATTTAGGAAGATTGACTTTTTTTGTTGATTTGTGGTAAAAGCTGGCCTTTTTTTTCCTTCAGTAAAATGGGCGTTTGCTTTAGTAAATGATAACCTTTGGCATCTTTATATTCAGTACTCACAATTAGTTTGATAAAGAGCATATATCCTAACCATTGGAAACTAATGTGTACTGTCCAGGAAAATTAAATTTAAAACGACAATTTGTGGGTGCATTAGGGGGGGGCGGGGAGGGGAGGGGGGAGAATAGCATCGATTGTAATATTTTATAGGTGAATGCTAGTTTCACAAGCTTGACATCACAATCCTTAAATCACAAAAAAGATACAATGTAACAATCCATAACCCCCTATATTTTTACAAAACAGAAGTTTAAGTTTTGCCCCTTAATAGCATGAGTTTTCACTTCATTCAACCCCATTTTAGTATTTTGCATGGAGGAGCCAGAACAACATAAACTATAATATTTTGCAGAATGCTATTGTCACAAGCAGTTCAGATTTTGCCCTTTTGTGATTTAAGGGCTCCTTGACAAACAAGGTCTGTAATTCTGTAGTTGGTCTATCTTATACGTTAAGGATAAACGGACATCTATCAACACCCTTAAGATTACCTTCATTATCATTGAAAGCTTTTTGGAGCTAGAAAAGAATGAAGATAAAAGTACAACATTTTTTAACTAGTATCAAACATGCTCCCATGCTAAAAGAAAAAAATGGCACAGTTTTGAAATACAGATTCATCCTGAAGAGCATGTCAATTGGTTATCAGCTGGAGGTGGCGGCGGAGAGTGTGAGAGGGTCAATGGTTGCTTAGGGAGTCAAAGTTTTTGGTTGCCACCCTGAACAACTTGTTTAGATGGATTCCATGATCAGCTAATACTCCGGTTGACTTCTCTTGCAAGAAGCCAAGAATTAAGGTGATTAGACAGAACTTTGTGGGGTGGGGGCCTAGGAGGTACAGCCTACAGAAGGGGGCCTTTTCATTAATAAAAGGGTCATTTACTAAGATACCCCCAAAGTTTCATGTAATTACTAAGACCTATCCTATAGTTTGCAAATTTAAGATACCCCCCAACACACTTTGCAAGCACTTTACTTATTGCTGGTTCTCTTAGATAGAAGTGTAAAATGACATTTTTGACCTCAATGACTGTTTAACCAAAATAATTAAAAGAAAAGAAATAACTGAAATGTCAATTTGAAATAACAGAAAATAAAACATGAAATAACATAGATAATATTAGGAAAATAATAAATTAAAATAGAAAAAAAGGAAGATAAAAATAAAATAGACAATTAAGAATATTGTTCTATTATTGTCTATTTTAGTTTTATTTTATCTGTCATCTTCTTTTATTTTTTTTTTGTTCTTTCATACTATCTTTTGTTTTAGCTTTAGAATAAAATAATGTTGAGGGAGAATTATATTTCCAAAAGGGTGATATGAGACTTTTATGGGTATTTTCGGAATAAAAAAAGCATTCCCTAATGAATATTCAAACAGTTCCTAACAGCAGATGCATTAAGTAAAACAGTTGCAAAGTAGAGGGGGTGTCTTAGAGACATGCAAACCATACGGTAAGTCTTAGTATTTAAATGAAACTATAGGGGGTGTCTTAGTAAATGACCTTTAATAGAATTCCTTTGATGAAAAATTTAAGGGCAAGTTAATAACACATTAAAAAACTATTTTCTGTAAAATCAATGACAAGGTTTGACAGTTTATGTCATGGACTGTCTCTATGATCTGGCCAATTAGAACTTAGATTAGCCACCCAGATAAAGAGGATATTAAGAAAACCCAAGAGATTTCTAGGGACTCCTAAGTATGGTTGCAAATGGACCAGATTTAAACCGAATCAAATCCAAACCCGATTCAAGTCGGATTTGGATATCTGTTTATCTATAATAGGATCAAATCGGATCTAAAATGTGATCCCTTTATTAATTGGATTGAATTTGTGTATTGCTTGATCTGATCCGTTAGGATTATATGCACATATATAAAATATTATTTTTAGTCTTAAAATTATTTATACTTAGGATTTAGACAAGGTTCAAAGTATTGATACAATACGCGTTTCGGCAGTATCGTACTGGTACTTAGAAACGCCCGATACTCTTTTTTTTTTTTTCAAAGTTTGGTTTTTTGGGAAACTAGAAACATGTTTTTTAATTAAAAGAAGTGGGGGTTCCGAAACACCTGGAAACAGGCGTTTCAGTATCGTTTTCAAAAGATACGATACGATACGCCTGATATGGGGCGTATCTTATCGATATTTCAAACCTTGGATTTAGATAAACTTATTTTTTCATTTATGGTATATATTTTTATTTCACATTTAATTAAAAATTTGGGGATTTAGGTCCCTGACGGGGAACTTGTCTCTGTTGAGGATCGGGGATGGAGGCTAAAGTTTTTCCTCGATGGGGATTAATTTAAAAGTCAAGGTCAGGGACGGGGAATATGATCCCTGCCCCATTGCCATTCCTACGTATTGGGTTTTGTTTTTTGTTTTTTTTCCTGAGAAAAGATAAGTTTCATTAAGAGCAGGGGGGGGGGGGATGTACAAAAGGGCCAAGAAGAGCCAGAAACAGAAATTACAATGGCAAAGTGTTAGCACCATACAAAAAGCCCTATCCACCCCTGATTTAGCTAAAGAATCAGCCATAACATTTGAATCCCTTGGGACCCATCTGAAGGAGCAAGAAAGATAAGCTGAAAGATCTCAGATTTCATTTAGCAAATGTACTGATCTCCAAGGCCCCACCTCCTGATTTGAGGCCCAACCAATTGCAACTCTAGAGTCACCCCTCACAACAGTGGGGGTGGTTTGGATGGATTTAGCAACCCTTAACCCCACAAGGAGCTCTGATTTCGGTTTCAGTAGCATCCACAGCACCAATGGGTCTGCTGTAAGCCCACAGGACAATACCAACAGAATTAATGATAAGGCCACCAATCCATGCCAAACATTGAAATCAGAAATACCCCTGCATCTACTATCAAATTTCAGGATAAACTCGCAATTTGGCCTAGGAATTGGCTTTGGGTGGGGCTGAGGGTCTAACCTAACTGATTGAAGGATGTTAAAAAAAAATTCCTATCCATATCCCCACTGGAAATGCTCAGATCTCCCTCTAAACTGTTTACAGGTGAGCATCCAAGAATTAAATAGATTCAGTGCTCAATAGCTCTTCAGTAGATTCTGCCCCAGATGCCAACTTGCACATGGGCCATCAAATAATGAAGTCAGGCTAATCAGCTACATTGTTAGAGGAATGCAGTGGAAGCCACAGCCATGGATCATGTCAAAAAAAAACGCCATACACTACAATCTGCCATGTGATTAATGAGAAGATAGCCAATAGACTCTCCATCCTTCATACACATCACACAAACATATGGTGACATGCATAACTGATCACTTCTTTTCCTTCGAATCATGTCACAAATATTGATGAAAGCACAAACAATTTCTTCCCACATGAAGAACAAGACTTTGTTAGGGACAGATGAGAGCCAAAGCCTTCTTGTCAGGAGGGAGGAAGTAGAGGAGCCAGCTATGAGATGGTGGAAAAAGGATTTAGTGGAAAAGGTACAATTGGGAGTAGGGGACTAGATTCTTCAATGGGGAGAAAGGAAAACTTCATTTAAAGACATCAAGAGAGAAGAAATCTCTCGGGCTTCAGAGTCAGAAAGGGCTTTCTGGATATTAAAGTTAAAGGATAATCCTTGATTCCCTCTAGACATCAATAAGGAGGCCAAGGCATCTCTATTCAGACTCCAGCTCTGCTGTTCACACGGCTGTGTATCAAGGGCTGCGTAATCAATCATGAGTGAACATGTCAGTGTTCCTTGTGGGCCCCATGTGTAGGGAACACTGGCATGTTTACTCATGATTGATTAGTAGCCTGTTATACACACTGTGCAAACAACAGTTTCTGATGCCTCTATTCAAGAGTAAACGGAACAAGATAGGGTAGATGGAAAAAGGCTGAGAACCCCACCAAAGATCAGTCCAAATTTTGATGAAATCTCCATCACCCAAGCCGAACCTCAAAAAAAGGGAAAAGAAAGAGAAAGTTTGAACAATACCTGTCCAAGCGTGAGACGCAGAGACTCTATTCTGCACCAGATTGATTCTCAACTATTTCTGTTCCCCCTTGTCTTTTTGATGAATGTAGTTTCATACTTCCATTTTTGGATAAAGTCTTCCTTGATGCAGATTGGATGGGCTTAATGACATCAGTGGTATCTCAGGCACAAAGCACCCCCAAATTGTTGTCCAAGGGAGCCTAATTTGATTCTAGACCAAAGACCAAAGAAATCCTTATCTATATACCAAGATTAAGACCCTACAACCAGCCAGCTTAGCATAAATAGATAAGAACGATAGCTGGAAAAGCATTCCTTAAGTATGTTATATTTTTACTTTTTATCATTATTGTGTCAATGGCCACAACAAAGGTTCAACTCAATCAATATCAATGGACAAATGTGTCGCATAACAAAATCAGCTGTTTGCTAACCAAGATGTACAAATTCAAGTCAGTGTAATGAATTGATTGAGAAAACTAAATGGAAATACAAAATCCTTGTAAACTGCAGCATTGTACAACTGGGATGTACACCTGAAACTAAGAAAATAGCAATCTGTTTACAAAAAATAAATAAATAAAAACAAAAAAAATGACAAAAATGACTTAAAATCAATCCTGTTGAAAGGTTTATGACAGCCAAGAAAATAACTTTCCAAATAATTTCCTTGCTAACAATTCATCTTGGCAGGTTTCCTTGTTTCATTTAAAGTAAGCCAAAAAGTGAAGAAAACTATCTCCCTGAAATTGTGAACATCCAAAATAAATCAAAGGAGCGAAGGCCTATTTCCTGGTTTTCCCAAAGCAATTCTTAAAAAGTGCTTTCTTGCTCACCTATTTATAGAAAGCTAAATGTCAAGGAGGATTTTCATCAAATGTAAAGAAGTTTGATTCAAATAGCACTGTCATTGACAGATATGATTTATGACTTTGCTTGTATTGATAGTAAATCGTATATATGTAGCACTATTTTCAAAGATGCATTAATTGCACTTCTGGGACCAAGAATGTTTGCATGACCACCTCACACTTCAAAAACATATGTTCCTTTTTTTCGCAGTTTTTGGGAGGAGGTATTCCATATCTTTATTGTTGAATGCCTTCCTTTAAACTGCTATCTCCGGACCCTATCCAAATATGGCTTGAATCCATTGAACAGCACATGCAACAAAGGTGTTTAAAATAAGCTGCACATTACAACCTTCTTTGGTATAGTGATTTACATGCAAATACAAGAAATATGTAAAATAGAAAACCCAAAATTATGTCATGATGATGAAAAGAAATTCTAAATGGAATTATAATTTCTTTCTTACAAGATACGGAAGCTAACAGAGGTTAGGTCTTCATCCAACTTTACCAGATGTTCCCATCCCACTTCTTCTACCTGTACCAATAAAATATTCCACAACTGCCACAATTGTTAGAAGCTGAATCCCATTTTATATCTGTTCATCCTGTTGCAAAGCATGTCTAAATCCACTCAGATTAATATATGTATGTGTGCATATATCAAAATTAGACGAAATTATAAAGGAAAACCTAGCTACCAGTTGCTCAAAGGCCTAAACATGATAGGATCAATGCGAAAAGGGAAATATGACTAGAAATAAAAGGATATTACCCAATGCAAGTTGCTCAACAAGTGCAGGAATGTAATAGAAACCACTTGTAGGCATTTAACAAACAACAATAGTTGTGTATGTCAAAGCCCTTAATGTCTTCATGGTTCATAAAAAAAGGATGGCAATTATAAAATGAGAAATCATGTATAGACAGATTTACCAATTGAGTACACTTAATCACAATATGCATAACTTGTCCTTCTCCCTTTCAGAATTAGAAGTATGATATTGTTGGCGATGAATTTAGAATAAAAAACAGTCCATTACCTCTGTAACTAGCATACCCAATTTAACTCGGTCTTAATCCCAACTATTTGGGGTGGGCTACATGAAATTATATGGTTGCAACTAATGCTTTTTTAACCAGAAGAAAAGCAAGAAACTGTATACTTGCTAACATCTGTAACCTTAAAACACTAGGAGGTGCATACATCAAATTTTTCCACAATGTATAAGGAAAATGTTGGGTAAAGACAAGATAAGAAGAAAAGGATAAGTGGATAACTATAAGTTAATCAATGTGCAAGCATTTCTACAAATTCAAAATAGGAGACTTTTCTAATTATTAAAATCTAGAGGCAATCGCTTGATGCAAGGGTAAAATCTTGGGGTGAGAAGTGTGAGAACACAAATTCGAGTATTGGAGCAGCCACTTCATGCAAGAAAATGCCAAAGGTTGGTCCATATCCAGTTCACCCCTCCCAAGTCCCAATTCCTTGGATAGCCAGGACAAATGTTTGGCTATAGCCACGGCCCTTCTATAAATAATAAAAAAATCATAAATGCTACATATTATTATCTAGCATTTGAAGCTTGAATGATATATTATTTCCATAAGGGCGCCAAAAAGGCCTCAAGAAAGCACTATACCTCTGAATACACTGAGCGGTAGAAAGATGAAGACTGTGCCAGTTTCCTGCATCTTGCTTGCTCATCATATTCCTACAAGTAATAGAAACACACTGTGAGAGGTAGGATATAAAATGTTTCATGAAAATCCATAACAGCTTAACCACCTGTAGCTGAAATGTTATGTAGAGATATTGTAATAGTAGGGCAGAGCATTTGTTTCCTTGATAGCTTGAAGTATGTCAAGCTCCCACTAAAGCATATCAAAATTGATCAAAATCAGAATGATCAAAATCCTGCATGTCTTACCAAGTCGGATTCCATATTTCGACGGGTCTTTTAATATCCAAATTTTAATGGAGTATTGTCACGAGATTCCTCCAAAACCCTACTACAGTTATACAGCTATACAATATTGATAATTTTCTGGTAAATTCACCAGATTCCGCCTCCTCAGAGAGAAAGAGAGACATATATGGAAATGAAGCGGGAAAGGAAACAAAGAAATTTACCCAGAAAAATAAAAAACACGAAAATGAAACTCCCACGTCTGCGCAATTTACATTTTGTCCTTTTATACCGATTCGAATTCGGATTAACACGAACACAAACTCACATTGAATCGCAGCCGTGCATTGAAAATATCTTTCCATGAATGATAAATCAAGGAATTTGGATTAACTGGATGGTTAAATCGTGAAAAATAGAGTTCGGCTTCAGTTAGGGCAAAGCCCATTCGATCAACTTTGCATTGAAAATATCTCCTAATTTGTATGTTTTATTTTAGAGAAAATGACAGTTTGGTTAGAATTTATAAAATCAAAGTGCATTTAAGATGAGTGCTAATGCGGAATTGATGCTATGAATGTTCTGCGGTGGGAATCAAAAATCTGCGTTAGGTTTATTTGTCCTTATTCATTTATTTTACGGGGAGATATTTCTAAGGTTGTAAAAAACTATTAGAATGATATGAACACAGATTTTGTTCTAATAGAAATAGATCTCATGAAAATAATGCCACACACGTGATAATGAAATCCACACTTGAATGGCTGTGAGCCCCAGTGACTCTACAGCCTGTTCTAATAGCAATTGGTTCAGCTAATCCTATCTCGAAATCAAGTAGGAGAAATGGTCTCAATGTATGGCTGTGAGTAGCAAATCCAATCTTACTAAGAATTCTATCCAAATTTCGAGTTTAGATTTGCTCTGCATAAAGCATTATTCACACCAACCTCCTAGAAATTGGAGCGCACATTTAGAACATATTCTTGTTTTAGAATTCACATCTGTGGCCCCACAGACGTTGCCCTACAACGCCCCACATGTAATCTCAGCGTGCATTGAAAACATTCTGAAGTTGTTACTGGATGATATTTTCAATACACGATTAGGATATGCTGCGGGGTGTATATGCGGATTCCTTATTTCAATTTGTAAATTACTAAATTATCATGGAAAATTTCTCAATACGTAGCTGCAATGCCCTGTGAAGTCCGTGTGAATCGCCTTCTTTGATGAATAAACTGAGAACAAATCAGTCCCTCGCCAACGTTCCACAGTACATTTTTTATGTGAGTTGATGACATTTCCCAATAATAAAATCATTATTTCTGGTATTAACATCGGGATATATTTTCAATACACGGCAAGGATATATTGTGGGACGTTGTTAGGGGCAATCTTGTGAGGGCTGATTTGAACTAAAATAAATTCAAATATTCTTTGTATCCACAATTCAGCCATATCTTGACATAGAATGAAGATTAGCTGCATTTAGTGGCAACTGGCAGGGACTGTTTAACTAATAAAAATGCCCAGGTGGATTGAACAATAAAAACCCCTTGTGTACATGATTCACAACTATTCCAATTTCACTTACCGACTCACAGCCATATCTGATCCTGTATTGGGATCTCACATCCACGGCTGAACCTGTATTGGGAACATCTCCCTATGAATAATAAATATAAGTATGGAGATGTTTTAGATGTAAGGTGTGCTCTGTGAGGAGCATATCCAGGCTCACCGTTGATGTGGGGTATCATTATTGACTGCCTATAAAAACTCTACCCAGGCCTATTCACATAATACTATCTCTGTGCATTGAGAATATCTTCTCATGCATAATAACATATATATAAGAGGATGAGATGTTCTCTACGTGTGACTGTAATATTATATCATGGACAGGTAATCCAGACACTAGACTGACAGCCCCTGAGACTGGCATCAAATCAAATGCAGTTAATCCCCATTCAATCCAAATAATGAGTGTTTGTTTAACACTTAATGCTCAGTTTGGAAGGAATATAAATACAAATATATACAATACAAATAAATATAAAATAATACAAAATACAAGGTTTTACACTCTGCATATTTGTATTTGTATTCCTTCCAAATGAAGCCTAAACAAGGTTAAGACCAGGGATCCATGCATAAGCACATCCAACCAACCAATTCCGTGTATGACCCGAGCCATTATTTTCTGATTGGTTTTTTGTGTGATAACCACTTGAAACGTGTCTCATTTCATCATCATAATAAAAAGAGATGATGATAGAGGCTTTAACTAACCAAACTAGTTATATAACATAATACCTCTTCCAAGTTCATGAGCAGACAGATGCACACACAGAACAGCAGAGTATTAATTATTATTCTGTAAATTAAGGTGGTGTTTGGTATTGATATTGGATGCCACGTAGGCACCACATCAGAAAAAGTGGTGTTTCAGAAAATGATATCTTGTTTGGTACCGTTTTTCCAAAAATGAAAAGCGTTGCTTTAAACCATGTTTTAGAAATCGAAAAAGTGTGGTATGAAGAAATGCTAAAATCAATATTTTCTCAGAAATCAGTCTATTGTTGCCAATGGTGCAATGATGTAGCATCATCTTAGACGTTGGAAAATATAAGTAGTGTTTGGCATTAATGCTGTTTTCTGAGAAAATGGCACCAAGTAGGTGCTACATCAGAAAAAAAAAAGGTGCTTTATTTGGTACAATTTTTTTCCAAGAAAAATATTGCTTAAAACCACGCCTTGGAAATTGCTTAAGACCACGCATCATCTTGGATGTTGGATAATATAACCAATGCTGAAAACGGTTCTGCAGCACTGGTACCAAACAAAACCAATGGAAAAATGATACTTACAATTTGACATGCCAAACACCCACATAGACTAATGCTGAAAACAGTTCTACAGCACTGACATCAAACAAATCAAACCAGTGCTGTTTTCCCTAAAAAAAACATACTACGTGACAACACTGTTTTCAAACAAAAAATAAGCACTGTTTTCTCATAAGATGATGTTTACAAGTAAGATATACACAGTGCTGTGTTCCAGGCACCAATGTCAAACACCTACTAAATGAAAAGAATCAAAAGAATAAGCAGTGACTGGCATTACCACCACAACGGTAAATGTAAATAATAAATGGAACAGCCAATCTCTGTGTGGCATTCAGATGAAAAGTGTCAACTCTCAACCTTTAATTAATCCCCCTAACTCTGGTTTTCTGATCAGTTCTGATTGTTTTGTCGACAATCATATTACCAGTAATTGCTCTAAATTTTGGGTGCCGACGAGGCAAAGCAGCAGATTTCCGACGATCATTTCTGGAAAGATTGCTCGATATCGCCTTGTATGCATTATTATTGCCTTTTTAAGTGAGGATGGTGAGGCCTTAAAAGAAAATCACAAAAAGTAAGGCGCAAACAAATTAAAAGAGGGGCTCCCAATCTTCCACCTTGGCTTCTTCATCGTCCCTTGAGAGTTGAGACTGTTTGGTTTGGGAGTGGGAAGGACTTTGATCACTTGTTCAAACAACACCACCAACGGCTCAACCCGTAGAAATCCAACACATCCTCCACCTAAGCTTTTACAACGCATTCGACTGTTTTGACAGTTCGGCCTGACTAGTGACTAGGTACGAGAACGAGTTACTACGACCTTGAACTTGATAGGTGGGTTGGGCCAAGCCACGAGCGGACCTGGGCTGGGACTTCTAAATCGGAAAGGATCCGATTGATGGGCCAGCTGCTAGGTGGTGGGGAGTGCGAAGAGTATGGGCTGCTGCTAACCAGGAATCGTCCACGTAGCAACGAAGTTGCACTTGCAACCCAAAAGAGTCTCGTGCCTTTCCATTCGTGTGCATGCATATTTTAGATTCAGAGCATGACCCACATCACTTCACGTGCATTTTTATCTTAAGCAGATCCACTGCTGCACAGATAACTTCGGGACCGATCCCTACAACTGTTCTAACATTTACTTGGCATTTTAGGCAAAGGCTGTTCTAATTTAATGGGCCTTCTGATCGGCCCAATTGGCTTGGACTGACTAAACTTGGGATCGACCCACTTATGGATGGCCATTATCAAGGGTTTACGTCCATATCCAGCACACTAACACTGTTTGACTGCTTATCTAGATAAGGGTATATTTGATAACAGCTGAAATGGCTCAACATAATACTAAAAACTTTGTCTTTTAGTGGTTCAAATATTCGAGGGCACAGTAATCAATTTAACTTCAGCTTCAGCCATTAAAGATTTGACAAAACAATAAGGGTCCGTTTGGTTTGCAGTCAGAATCAAAATTGGTCAAAATCCTTTGGAATCAGAATTAAAATAGGAATAGTTCATTCCTATAGTCTTTTTGACTCAGACAAAAATTGGAATGGAAATTGAAATTAGCAGGAATAGGATTTCATTCTCAATAGAGGGACAGGGAATAGCCATTTCCTTAAATAGGAAATGTCATTCTAACAAAAATGGGAATGAGATTCTGATTCCATCCAACCAAACAGATGAAATTCGAATAGCCCATCTGATTCCAAACCCCTATTTCTGCGAATTGAATTAAACGGGGCCTAAGTTGTTCAGTTTGGTCTTGTCAGCTATTATCAGACGGCCTGTAATAGATCCAGACAAATGCATCCATGAAGGCTTACACCACACACCAAAAGTGGCAAGAAAGTCAAAAACAATGCCAACTGCAACTGGAAATAAAGAGATAACCCAACACTATGTAACTGATCAAACTGCTGAAATAAGAAGAGAGAAATAGTGAGCACTGGTATCAAGACTTATGTATGAGACCTCTGCAATGGCACAAACAAGTAGAATGTAGGATTGGTTTGGAGACTTGGACTTACCCTGATCTATACATGTTATCTTAAGTTCTTAACAAAAAAAAAAAGCTCTGTTTGAGCTATTAAATGGTTCAAAACATTCAAAGGAAATGTAATATGGTCTTTCAGGTGTATAGTTGTATATTGATTTTGGTGGAACGGGCCGCGGTCAGAAAGCCCAGCCCTGTAATGGTTTAAGGCCTAAATCCAGCCTTGATTACTTTTAGCTATCAAGCTATAAGAAGAATAGGTTCAGGGACTACAATGAAAGGCATGTTGAGACTAATATTGACACAGTGGATAAATCATGGAAAACATTTATTTGGAAATCTCCCAATATCGATTACATCAACATCAAGTTTGTTGCTTCTAAAAATGGGGAGGGTCTTTGCTTAGTTGCGAGCATTGTTAGAAATCATTTCGGGAAAGTCTTAGACATCAAGGCTTATAAGCTTGGCATTGCTTCAATTAACATTGCAAAAACTTGAGCGACTTGGGAAGTCCATAATTTGGCCTTGAATTTTAGAGATTATTCTATCATTATCAAAGGTGATTCCAACCTTCTTGTCTTAAGCAGAAAATCCCAGTTCATTGGAAGATAAACACATCGTCAAGAATTGCATCAAGCTAAAGGACGAGTTTCGAAGAGGTCTGGCGTATAGGCATATCTATCAGGAAGCGAACCAGGTGGCTGATTGGCCGGTGCACACTCTATCTTCTCCAACAGAGTCCGTTAATCTTAGTTTAACTTTTCTTCCGTCCCCTCTTTTTTCTATTTGTGTTGCTGATGTTTGGGGAAGTGTTACCCGGTCATGTGTCATGTGTAGCTCCTTTTGGTTCTATTAAAAAGAAAAAGAAAAAGAATAGGTTTGGTTCAAACTGATGCCATATTCATTCATGCGAGCTCACATTTACCCTCACAGGATGCTCCCTAAAAACGCCTTTTTGGAAGACGTTTTTGGGCTGCATTCTGTAGGGGGTAGATGTGACTTCCATAGATGCGTTGGAAGATCATGGGGGCCAAAGTCCCACCCGTTCCTCTCATCACCCTCTAATTTACTCGTACCCTGTGGATTATGAAACACATTTAAGACCTTAAACAATCCAAAAAAAAATCCCCATCTTTGCAAGCTCTCAATCAAAACTTGAAATTAATGTATAATTAATTAAAAAGGGAGTTTGAATATATTGCATTCATTAATATTTGCTGCAGGTTAAATCTATATCAAAGTCAATCTACTTTTAATTAGTAATTTTTCATTGGAGGACACAACAGGGGTAGCACATCTCCTATCTCCGCTACTAATTCAGATCTCCTGAGTAAGGTAGCTCAGATGAGGTCACCAAGAAGCTAGTTAACTGAGAGCAATAAATAACAAGATGTTGATGCCACTTATTTATACTTGGAGTTAATTACTAGCAGACGGTCAGAATATAATTTAGCCGATGTCGTATGTCGTCATTTGAGGGTGCCACGTGTACATGCATCATTGGGCCTGTCATGTGCGCCTATATCAACTCCAAATACCAAAAAGAGAAAAAAAAAAAAAACAAATTTGTTCTAAATAGATTTATATATTTAGCATAAGCATACATTTATTTTCCATTGCAAATACTCATTACAAGCTTATATGCCCAAGGAGGAAAGTGACTTCAAGTAAATCCCAAGCAATTAAAAGTGGCAATGACGATCATGTTTATTCCTATTATACATTACATTCAAGCAAGATCACAAGGAGTAAAGATAACAGGCTTTTCAATGAACAGGACGAGGAGATGCACCTCATGTGGGCATTAATTAATTTCGTTGGTAGGAACATCAGTCAATCGTTTGTCGCTTCGGAAGGTGATGTTTACTGGATAAGAGTGGGAGAGAAATTAGATTATGGCAAGAAGGGACGAAAATTAGGTTTAGAAAAATAACTGTTGTTTTAGACCCATTATTTTGGGTTTGACGCAAAATGAGCTTCATGTTTCATCAGGGCACACTTTGATTCGAGCTATAGCTAATCATCTTGAAGATACAATGCTTTTAGTGATTGAATACCTACCTGGTCATTAGTATAGCGAATATTGACGACGTGGGACTTGGGAGCATGCAGCTGAGCAGCTCTCAGGCCGGTTGCATGCGACACGAGTGGTTCCCGATTTTCCATATAAGAATCCCTGCCTCCTGGCAAAGAGAAAGATCCCCCCCCACCCCCACCCCACAAAAAAAAAAAAAAGGCAACACCTACGACTCAATTCTCAAATCTCTCATTTTTTATTCAGGACAAACGGTAGAGAAGGGCATATTAGGCGCATAGCCCATATTCCTTTAGACTAGAAGGAGAACCAGATGCGTTTCGATAACTTTGACCAAAGTCAACGTCTTGATGAAGAAATGGAGGGGGACGACATGGGGCTGGGGGCTTATATCTGGACCTGCAGGGATGTTCCCGAAGAAACAGATACAGGAAACGTTTAATTTGGTAGCAGAAGAAGTGGAAGATGAACAGAAGGCAGAGCTAGGGCCTTCAAATAAAAGAGAAGGCGTCAGCCTGAGCGTGACAGGTTGTCCTTGTGAGCCAAAAACGTTAATAAGGCCTCATTTGTCATTCACTGTTTTGTCCATGAATGTGAGCAGAGGACAATCCCCGGCCACCAGTCCAATTCGGAGTCCAGACTACAGAGTCGACGTCAGATTTACAGCGAGGCCCCATATGCAGGCTGTTTCATATTTTTGTCAACAATCATTTGTGACTCTTGGGACGCTGGGGGCCTACCAGCCTAACAAAAGTAGTGAAGCAAAGGGTGGCAGTCTGACCCACAATCATATCATTTGAAAGACCTCTGTTCCATCTACTACTAATAGCTGTAGATATAGATAGGACTGTTGAAGGGTGGGGGTGGGGCCCTCTTTCTCCACGTCCACGGCACCCATCAATCAAATCACAAGTCTCGTTTTTGGCCACACCCAGGCCACATGGGTCTGTTGTGTTGAGTCACCCCCCCTCCCCTGTTACAGATTTACAGTCGGTCTTATCCCATCAGTCTGCACCATGCCATCTACTGTATTCCTCTCCTCATTACTACATTTATTTGCGTTGTAAAGTAGAAAGTTATTAATCAAAATCAAACCAAACCAAGCTTTTGATTTTGAATTGAAAGGCTGTGGACCGAACTTGTGGGTGGGGGGGGGTTTGGAGGGAGGAGAGGGATGGAGTGGGGGCGTCAACATCAAAAGCCAAGTCGAATCTTCAGGATGCGAAGGCGAAGGAGAATGCATCGGGAAACAGATCCCGCGCTGTTCGCGCGCGCTCCAAACCAAAGCCTACCACTACTACTACTCTAGTCTCGAGGAAAGCAAAGCAGACTCTGACGAGACTTTACTGGGAAGGGGGTATTGGCGTACCTTCGATTCGATTGTACTACTAAATATAGTTGTTGTTTCGCGACTGTTGATACTGTTGATGCATGCCTTGAATTGACCACACGACCCCACCTTGATGATGATGATGATGATGATGGACTTTTCCATATCTCCACCTGGGGCTAGGCTGGTGTCACTCCTACTATCCTATATCCATCCATCCCAATTCCAAATGTTAGCGATAATCCCAGACAACACCCATCTCTCTCTCGTGCATACTGCAAAGTGCAAACCATCATCCAGTGTCGACTCCAGACATACAATACCAATACGGAGAGAGATTGTGATTGAATGAATGTTTGTCTTGGCCTTGGGATCGACCGATTGATAGGCGATGTAGTGTCGTCTTGGGTGTTTGGCTCGCCTCTCCGTAAGCTGCCATGTGCTAGTGATACAAACACTACAAAAATCGTGATTGGACTAGCTTTAACCATTTCTTTTGTCTACAAAAGATGATTAGAGATTAACTGGATTTTTCGATTTTAAAATAGCGTTCACCAAATCCATTCCCCCGGCCTTTTTCTAACTTCTAGCAAGAAGTCTGTTCTGTCCATATGGCCGCTCTTATGATGAAGAGTTACTGAGATGAAATGGATTGAGACGATTTCGAACAAAAAAACAAAAAAAATTAATAATCTCTCTTGTGAGCCTGATCAGTCAGGGTTGGATCGATCCTGTAGCTCTGGGCCAAATGTGGCCCGAAACCTAGGGTTTAAGAGAGAGAGGTATCTAGTCTCTACTGTCCAGCATTAAAGATTTAATAATTCAAGCTATACAAAATCGTCAATCTGCGTTAGGCATATAATGTTGTCTGCTGAACAACCACTCTATTCTATTAGATTCCTCAACCTCCCTTTTGAGTTTTGAAAAAAACGAAAAAGAAAACTAAATAGTGGTTTCCATATTGCAATTTATGGCTTTAGACTAAGGTCTATGCCATCACGACAATTCCGATTGTGGCCAAGTTTGACAAAGTAGAATGTCTGAATCTTTTATCATATGCCGCAACAGCATAAGTGAATAGTGTTGTAGAAAAGTCATTAACAAAAATTGATAAATAAATCCGCTACACATGGCAACTTATTACCTCTTCAGGGGCTTCTTATACATAGACACCTCATCCCATCTAGTATCGTATTTATTTGTCTTTTTAACTTATTGAAAAAGTCTAGTATCGTATTTATTTGTCTTTTTAACTTATTGAAAAAGTTAATTGTGATACTGTCGCAACTGAGGTGGATAACTAGTAGATAAAAGGTTTTGTCGAATTAAGGCTATGTTTGGTTTGAAGGAAAAGGTAGGGAAAGGAAGGAAAAGAAGGAGAAACTCATACAACAAAAGGTAAGGAAAGGAAGTGAAAGACAAGTGAACTATGCCGGATTGTCACTGGGCTAATCGATGAGGCCCCGTGCGGCACTCGATGGGATCGAGAAAGCCTACAAATGCAAACAACAACAAACAAAATGCAACAAGAAGGCATACAAAGTAGACAAAAGGCAACTTGTATTGCCTCAATCAGTGGTAAGTACAAGCACATAGTACAGTGTCGAGGGGATCTCGTGCTTAACCCTTACACGCTTATGAGCTCACTCGACTACTTACCTCATCTCAAAAAGTACGTCAAGCTTTTGGGGGAGTGACATTAAGAAACATAAAAAATGTGAAAAAGCATACTATAATAATACAATAGTTCCATTGGCAATCTCCCATACAAAAGTACATGCATAGCCCACCCATGACACACACTTGGACACTGGAGTGGCTGTTATAGGCACGACGAATGGCACTTGATGGCGTGGTAGAGAGAACACTTGTTACAGTCTCCCCCACTCAATTCAGTCTTCGTCCTCAAAGACTAGCTTTTGCTTGAGGCTCCGATCTGCTGTTGATGAAGGAGGGTTCTTCAGCTGCTCTACGAAGTTTATCTCTTCCAAGGCCCGGGCATGATGATGGGTGGATGTCTTCAATGTGTTCTAGGTGGCGGGAAAACCTATGGCTAGTCTCTACGGTAAGTCCTTGTCTGGCTGCTTCAAGGTAGGATTTTGGTTGCTCTAGCTTGGTGTTTGGAAGGTTTGTGGCCAGGGCTAGGTTAAAATGATATTTTGGATTGTTAAGGTGTTGGTTCCCATTTATTTTTCCCCAATGTTGACTCACAAGGCTACTACTAGATTTTGCCTGAGGGATGATGTGAAGGCGGTCCCTAAATGGCTTGGGTGGCACTCGCTTTCCCCGTTGGTTGTGGTAGTAGATGTGGGCAAGGTTTGACACGGCCTTGGGTTTTCTGTTGAGCCCATCAGTTGCAGGCGCTTACGGCTTCTGCTGCGAAGTCGACTTCCGTTGATGTGGTTGGTGCTGACTTGGGCATTGGCATTGGCATTGGCGCTGGAAATGGAACTGTCTTGGGGGTGACTTCTTCCTGGTGACGACTTCCCAACCAGTTCCAGTGTCGATGTGAGGTACTTGATAGGGGTTCTTCCTTGTTGACATGGCGTTGTCTTCATGGTTGTTGGTTTCTTGGTACAACTGTAAGGCTGAAAGCTGCTTCCCAAATATCTGCACGGCTGATGAGACAGGAACCATGCAAGGGGAGTGTTCGTCTAAAATAAGCAAGCTGTTGATGTGTGGCATAAGTGCTGCTTCCGCCTGCTTGAGGAACTCCACTCCAAGAACAACCTGAAAATCATCCAAGGGAACCACAGATAGATTGATGGGTCCTTTCCATGGTCCAACTTGGAGTTCTACTCCACGGGCCGTGCCCTCTACTACTTTGGTCTCGGAGTTGACAGCCTTGACCCACCCCGTTTGTTTGGTGGTGGTCAAGCCGAGTCGCTTGGCCTCTGCAAGCGAAATGAAGTTGTGGGTGGCCCCAGTGTCCACCAAGGCTTGGGTCGGCCTCCCGCTGAGGGTGATGTCTACATAATTCAGCCCTTTGTGGGCTTTGGTGGGCCGCTTGGATGTGGCCTCTTTCTTGACCATGGCGTTGATGAGTTGGAAGGCGCCTACTCTTGGCGCCGCTATGGGTTTCTCCTCATCGCTCTCTTCACTATCACTGAGTTTGGTGATGAGGGCAGTTATTTTCTTTCGGGTTGGACAGTCACTCGTCCAATGCTTTCCGTTGCAAAGGTAACAAAGCGCAGGAGGAGGTCTCCTAGTGGATTGGTGGCCCTGATGGCTTGGGATTTCTTGTGGCTTCTTCCCTTGTTGGTAATTGTAGGGCTTGTCCGCAGGCACTGGCTTCTCCTTTGTAGAGGTTAATTGTTGATCTTCCCCACTCAAAGTCGTGGTACGTGGGCTGGATGGTCTTTGCACATCTTCCTTAGGTGTTTTTAGATCAACAAGCTGCTCAGCTACGGCCATGGCAGAGGCAAGGTCCTCAACCCCGCGTCATTGGAGTTCGAGCTCAGCCCATGGCTTGAGACCGTCCATGAAATTGAACAGGAGATCCTTGTCCAACATGTCAGAGATCTCCAGTGTCAAGGCCGAAAACTCCTTGACATAGTCATGTAGTGATTCTTGATGTCTGAGATTCTTCATTCTTCAGCGTGCCAGGTACTCCACATTTTTCGGGTAGAATTGACGCTTGATCTCACGTTTGAATCCCATCCAGGTGTTGATGGTGCGGGTTCCACGTTTAATGTCTTGGCAACACCTACGCCACCATAACATTGCGATATCAGTCAAATACATACCAGTTGTACGTACATGAGTTTGGTTGTCGATGATGCTAGTGACGGAGAAATATTGCTCCAATTGCCACAAGAAGTTGTCAAGCTCCCTAGCATCTTGAGCACCCGAGTAAGGTGTTGGCTCTCAGATCTTGATGTTCATAGAAGCTAGGGTGGAGGGAGTGCTAGGTGTGTTGGCCACCGCCCTCTTTAGGAGAGTCATCTCATCTCTCATCTCATCCAATTGAGCTTGAAATCTGTCTAGCAAGCCCTGTAGGTTGCTTTGGGAAGGCCCAGCTCCCGAAGTCTATATGGTGGTGTGCATGTCTCTGAAGGCACCATTGAAACGCCCTTCTAATTCCACCACTGCATTCTCAACCGTCTCAAGGTTGAGGTGGAGTTCATCAACCCGATCACGGGTTTCTCCCACTATCACCTCGCAACGTAGGAGGTGCATGTCCACGGTAGCTAGTTGGTCGACTGATTTGTTGTGCTTGCTAGCTTTAGTTGTACGGCCCTTTGGGGCTTGTGTCTTGGTAGGTTCGTCAAGTGGCGCTTCACCAGTGTCGTGGGCTTGAAGCCGCCCATGTGGTGTGTCATCGGCAATGCCACGGTTGCTCTTCATTGTGTTGATGTAGGGACGAAGACAAGGTCCAAAGTGTGTGTAGGAGCTCCTACTCTGATACCAACTGTCACGGGACTAATCGATGAGGCCCCGTGCGGTGCTCGATGGGATCGATAAAGCCTACAAATGCAAGCAACAACACACAAAATGCAACAAGAAGACACACAAATTAGACAAAAGGCAACTTGTATTGCATCAATCAGTGGTAAGCACATGCACACAGTACAGTGTCGAGGGGATCTCGTGCTTAACCTTTACACGCTTATGAGCTCACTCGACTACCTACCTCCCCTCAAAGAGTACGTTAAGCTTTTGGGGGAGTGACATTAAGAAACATCAAAAAAGTGAAAAAGCATACTATAATATCACAATAGTGCCATTGGCAATCTCCCATACAAAAGTACATGCATAGCCAACCCATGACACACACTTGGACGCTGGAGTGGCTATTATAGGCACGATGAATGGCACTTGATGGCGTGGCAGAGAGAACACTTGTTACAAGATGTTCTAGGTTAGATGATCTGTTCTAAACAAACCAATGAGAGTCCAACAACCTGCAAAGTTGAAGTTAAAGACCTCAAGGTGGTTTTCTAAGGATGAATACTCTGATACTCAAATCAATAAGTCAGAGAGGATGTCCGTAGAGGCTAAGTCGTTGAAGAGCAAGAGAACTAGAATAAAGAGAGAGGGAGAAGAAATACTTCAAATAATGTGCCCTTAAATACACAAGAGAAATGTCATGGGAGGCTGTAAAAGGTTTATCGTTTGTCACATGCCCCTCTCCGTCCAAGGTTCTCTCATCAGTGCACTTCGTAGCCATCGCCCTAATCATGCAACATTAAATTGCTTTTCTGTTGCTGACATAGTCTAACTCATGGCTAGAACCTCGACCGAAGCTCGAGAGAAAATACATAGGTTTTCTATATATTATTTTCGAAATTCTATGTAAATATTTTTGGATGATTTAATCTTTAAATGACAAGCATGAAAATACACATACAGAGAGAGAAATATAAGTACTAAAAGTTAGACCCCAATCACAGTATTGGGTATTAGGAGAGAGAGAGAGATTTTTAAGTAGTAAAAGTTAGATCCCCAATCACACAACATTGAGTAATAGGGGACTGGATGAGTTGACGACAAAATCATGAATAGCAGGTTGGGCACCCCATCACCAGTGAATACGCCAATGTTTTATAATGTGTATAGATCCGTACCTTATACCTTATGCATAGGGAATTACTTTGTGATAGGTTGTCCCGCTTGCTTTATGTGATTTTGTCTCCAGCCAGTCCCCGATCCTAAAGTAATATCCTAATCTTTATATACAAATAAAAATTTCGAATATAACAAAATCCTGAAATTTCTGGAAAGATTCTGAAATTTTTATCCAAAATAAGTTCACCTAAAACTTTTGAGATGCACATAAGGCTATTACCGTAATTATGTCATGGGAAGAGATAACCTGCCAGACAGGGTGGAGAGATCTCTTCCCAGTTCCCCCTCTAACAATCTTGCTTTTTTATTTTATTTTTTGCTACTAATTAAAGAAAATGGTTTGAAAAGATGGTCAATTATAGATTTTGGTTTCTAGCTTAATGCTTTTTTATCTGCTTTCAATCTCACTCATTCCAGAAACATCAAAAATAACTTGCAAAGTAAAAACTTTTAGAACATGTCTGCTGTCTTTTCTCCCCTTAATTTATTCTCCTACTTCATGACATTATTTCAACTTTTCTTTTATCTGTCCTCCGTTGCTATGTATGAAAAGACTCTATATTATAACTAGACTTGTTCACGGGCCAAGTTTTGGGCCTGACTTTATATTATGTCAGGTTCGGGTTTTGAGCCAGGCTCATTCAAAATTTGCCAAAAATTAAGCCCAAGTTCGGTCCATAAACAGGTCTAATTATGATAGAACAAAGGGTTTGAGGTATAAGGTGCATAAAATAAAAGAAGATGGGATTTTTAGTTCATACAACCCTTTGAACTTTAGAAACTATATATATATATTCAAAAAATCATTTTAGACTAAAAAATTGAAAGGGCCATTTTTTACTATCAGACTCTAACAGGAAGTCCACTTTTAAGGCAAAAACAAATAATGTTAGAGCCGTAGACATAGTTAATAGAGTTGTTAGATAATGAATCTCTCTCTCTCTCTCTCTCTCTCTCTCTCTCTCTCTCTCTCTCTATATATATATATATATATATATATATATATATATATATATATATTAAAATTTTAAAACAATGAAGTTTACAAATTTCTCTTTTTTTTTTTTTATTTTTTAATCTATATCATTTTCAAAACTCCCAACTTTCTCCTAAGTTATCTCTCATTTAGTAGAGAGTTTCTTTCCTAAATTATTTTTAATTCTTATTTATCTTCTCCCCCACTTTTTATCTACATCTATCTAATGAAAGTTTGAGTTAAAAATTTAAGAATTGTTTAAATATTCTAACAAAATTATATAATAACTTTAAAATATTTATTAAAAAGACAAAAACAATTATAATTGATTTAATAATATTATAATTAATAATTATATATTTTTACAAAAGTCATTACGAAATTATGTACAAACAATATAAATTATGATTTTCTGGATTATTCAATCTAAATGTTATACAAATAATAAAAATCTAACATTGAAAATGAAATATTCTATAAATACTTCAATAACTAAATATCTTAAATAAAAAAATATTAAAATTAATATTTTAAGTCAATTAATAACATATTATAAATAGTTACTCAATAACTTTCAATTATAATAAGTAGATTAAGATTTTAAATATTTAGTTAAATAAATAAATATTTTAAATAACGAAATATTTAACATAACTAGATTTTAAATACTTAAAATAACAAAATTATGTATTAATAGTACTATAATTTCTTGGATTATTAAATTCAACAAGTAATTATATTTTAAAATTTAAATAATGATATTATTTAAATAAATAAATAATATTGTAAATAAATAATTTAATTTATACCAATTAATAAATATAGAAAATAACTTTCAAAAAAATATTGTTTATTAATAATAATTTTAAAAACATAATATTTATTTATTATAAATTTATCTATACTAAAATTAATATTTATTGTATTTCAGTAATTATTTATTATTTTTGTGATAAATATATTTTCAATAATTATGTATAAATCTATTTTTCAATACCAATTAAAAATGTATATTTAAAATATAAAATATTAATATATATCTATGACCGGGTTGTTTGATTTTAGTCAATTTACAAATGGCCAAAGCAAAATTGATCCAATCCAGTCGGGTTGGGAAATTGTTGAACCAAAATCGACTAGAAATACTAGAAATCGGGTTGGTCAATTTCATTATTTTGATTTTGAATAGCAATGGGGCAGCGCAGGGGATGAGGAGCCTCTCTCCATCCCCGTCCCCACAAAAATCCCCATCCACGTCCCCGCCCCCATCCCTGCTCGCTAACAAGGGCAAAGTTATCCCTATCCCCGTCTTCTTGGGTTCCCCATCCCCACGGGGATCCCCACTCCCCATGATTCTTTATAATGTTCACCATTATGTTTTTGTTTTTTGTTCTATATAAAAGACAAAAGTAAAAATAAAATAATTAAATTTTACGACCCTATTAGAAAATATTCAAACATATACAACCATATTTTTAAAAATATTAACATATAGTTGTATGTGTACATCTATACATATATATTAGCGAGGATCCCATGGGCTAGGGATCGGGGTCCACGCGGGGTATGGAGTACTCTCCTCGTCCCCGCCAACGGGGATGAACATTTCCCCTTCTCCGTTCCTGCAAGGGGAAATCACCCCCATCCCTGCCCCATTCGGGGTAGATCCCCACAGGGATCGGGGAAATGGGGAAACTTATCATCCCTAGTTTGATAAACAACCATATCTAAAATTAATTATTGTTATTTTTGTATTATAAAAAATAATTATTAAATATAGTATATAAAATATAAGTGATTATTAATTATTATATAAAATAATTGTATACTCTTACATGTTTCCATTGTTTATCTTTAACTTAACAAATCCCGTGCATCACACGAGTCCCCACTAGTAAAATAATAAATCTTGCTTATTTGGCACTACTCAAGTTTGAAATCTATTAGTTTAAAAAAAGTCACATTAGATGTTAAAAAAATCTATTAGTTAAAAAATGAATTTTGATCTAGGATTTTATCAAATTAGAGTCTATGAATTAATAAGAATTAAGAGTAATTATAACTTAAACACTAAATTAGCTTAACTAATTGTAAATTAACAACCACTTAATTTTCTTAATTAATTTAGTTAACTTAGTAACTCAACTTGTTTAATTACATTAATTTACTTAATTAATAGTAGCTTAATTTGCTTATTTACCTTAATTAGTTTTGATTATTTAATTACTATATTTACTTAGCTTAATTTACCTAATCAATTAGTTAATTTAGTTAATTACATGGTTTTAAATAATTGCTGACCTAGGCTGCCTAACTGTTAAACCTAGGAACGTATCAAATGTCTAATTCCATTTTATACATGGTCCAGAATTTTTTAAAAAATGTTGATTTGGTCAGCAAATTTAAATTGTTCAACCCAGTGATTGGTTTTTCAGTAATCTTATTTTAATTATTTTTTATTTTTCAAAATGCCATAGGCTGATCCTTTCTCACTGGATGATCAAATTGCAGAGCCAAAAGTTGGTGGCCAAAGTGGTTTCATTTTCATGTCAATTTTATCTATTAAGATCAATTAGCTTTGTTTATTTAATTTACTTAATGAACTTAATTTTCTTAATTATTTTAATTTATATATTCAATTACTTAATTTACTAAATTATTTAATTAGTGTAACTTATTTAATTTGCTTAATTAGCTTTATTAAATTTTAGGGGTCTAAATTGGCCTTTTTCATATTTGAGAGAAGTGCCGCATAAACATGCTTTATTATTTTACTCGTCTAAGGGATCTGTCAATGACGTCTCTAACATCATAAATTTTTGCCTTAAAGTGTTTTTTTTTTTTTTTTATCATAATTTGGGGGTGAAAATGGCCCATGTTTCAAATCTTTTGAGTCATTTGTAGACTTTTAGAGGGGAAAATTTATGACATGGAAAAAGTATGGTATTGGAAGAGTTTTGATCAATCAAAATCCAACCATGAATTTTGATAAATAACACCTAATTGGCTACTGCATTTATGGTTCCAGTTGAATGGTTAGAAGTTTTTCAGATATCATATCTTTTCCATATTATAGTGGAACCCTTTTAAACGATTAATGAGCTAAAAACCACATGCATGGGCTTTTAGAGGGGTAAGGTTTTTATGTTCTTTTTTTTTTTTTTGATAAAATTTAAGGTTATTGTTTCTTTAGCAGGAGCAAATTTTGGGGTTAAACAAAGTATGTGTTTGGTTATGTTTATGTTTATTGAATAAACATTTATAGTTTATTTGCTGGTAAAACCAAGAAATACAATAATTACAACCATTTATGACAATTAAGTGCCACATCATCGTAACAATGAATAAATGCCTGGCCATTTGTGGAAGCTTTAAAAAATAACTTCCACAAATGGCTGGCATGCACAAAAAACCAAAAATCACTTTTACATTTTCGATACATGCCAAAGAGCAAGAGAGAGAAAATGCTGAGATGGCGTCTATGTGGCATCGCCAATAAACGTAAACAGAACCAAACACCCTGAAAATGAAAGAAAAATAATTAAACAAGATTGCTAGGTTATCTCTTTTAGAAGTGTTTCGAGTCAGGTTGAGGGTCAATCAAAATTGACCAAGCATGAGTGAAAACCGATCCAAACATGAAGAATTAGTTTGGATTGATTCAAAACAGCCCCTAAACTGGTGTTGTTACAGCAAGATAGCAACTTGATGACCGGTAAATTCCCTCCAACTCAGAATTCATAACTTCATCGTACAAGTTGGGTCAGTGTCAAGGGGGAAGATGTCAAATTCACGGGGGATAATATGTATAGGTGGAGTGAATCATAAATACATCGATAAAAATAGTTTCCCTATTCTTGAGGTGGACTGAACCATAAAAATCCCTAATATCAGTGTATGACTATAGTCAGATTGGTTGGATTTTGATTGATTTACGCATAAGGCATGACTGAAGCCAACCCAGTACCTTGGATTATCATAGTTTCAGAAATAAACTTGGCCAATATTATTTGAAAACTAACCAACTCGAATCGAATTGAGTCGGTTTGGTTGATTTAATCAGTCTCATGAACAGCTCTAATCTCTTCCAACGGAGTCCAAATCTGCTATCCACATGACCCTACAGTGGTACATTAGAAACATCACCCCATAAATAACAACCTATAATTGGTGATATGTTCCCATGTACAGCGGTAATGTCATGTAAAGTGTGAGTAGCAAATTCTAAACTCATTCCATTGACACTTTTACTACAATATCGAATGGCTGATTTGTCTAATTACAATTGGTGGACCAAAAATTGGCCTGAATTAGTCAAGTAGGACTGTAGGAGGGATACGAATGAAATGTCATATGGATGATGTGTTTACACAACAGACAGGTGGTTGATCCCCCAATCCACAAAACACTATACAATTGACCAATAATTGGAATTATAAACGTGGATGAATCAAATCAATTGTCATTTATCAAAATTCGTTCGTGTGTTTTGATTGGTCAACGAGATAAGCTTTTCACGAGCTGTTCAAGCTTGGTTTGACACGGTTTCAATTGAATTCGAGCTTAATAGAGCTTGGCTCGTGAGGCTCATGAACCGAGCTTGAATAAATAAATAAATAAATATACATATATATAATTATTATAATTCTTAATTTTTAAATATCAAATAAAAAATTATTTTTTATATATAATTTTTTTATTTTTATAAAATATTTTTCTTCAAATCAAGCTCGAGCTTATTAGTTTTCGACTCAAGCCGAGCTTGAGCTCATTATTCCAGCCCGAGCTCGAGCTCGAGCCTCATACTATTCGGCTTGGCTTGACTCGAAACCACTCCTACCTGTATCATAGATTTTCCCTGATGATTATTGACAATCAAAATTGGCTTTAATTTAAGGGGTTTTTATTGTACTGTTCAGTTTCACCCCTAGAAATCTTAGATGTACTGTACTGTACAAGTGGAATGAATCATAACCATGGATCGATGCCAAATCCACAGGCAAGATGCGATGCGAATTATAACAAGGCTATAATTTTATATTTCTAAGGGGGAGTGCAATCTACTTATCTCTTAATTTTAATTGCTTATGAGTGGTACGTTCAAATCAATGTTTTCAACCCATCATTGATCAGGTTGTTCGAATCGTTCAAACTGTTACTCGGCTAGAATTTTGGGTTTGATTCGGTCAAGACATGTTAGGCGGTCAAAATTGTTAATTTAGTCAAGAATCGTTCTATCCGACCAGCTCGACTATTGGCTTGTTTGACCTAGTGACTGGGTCGCTGGTTGCATACTCAATGCATACAAACTTTCAGAGGCCATAACTTTACATGCCAATGTCCAATTGGAGTGATTTGTTTTTTGATTTTGGGTAACTTTTCTAAAAACTGAATTAAAAAACACAAATTAAATATAAAATAATACATATAACATATTCTAATTTAATTTAAAAAATAAATTATTAAAAAAATAAAATTTAACAATTTAAATAAAGAAAACAAAAAATACGATTATCTTTTCAACTATTTATATTTACAAAAATAAAATATAAATAAATAACAGATATATAGAAAAAGAGAGAGAAGACCGGATAGGGAGTGATCCGATTTGGGATCGGATCAAATTATTTGATCCAAAGTGAAATATCCGAATCCGACAAAATAGGATTGGAGTTTGGATCATCCGAGCCATTTGCACCCGTAATGCCCCATGGCCACTTTAATCATCTTTGCTTCAGATGTGATTGTGAAGGATTGGCTAGAGTCGGGATATGTTCCCCACAACACGTCTCAAGTGCAGCTAATCCCGGATCCAATAACCCGAAAATGGTTGTAAAAGTAAAACCCATCATATTCCTTTACTTGTGGACGACGACTTAGTGAGGAATGTGGTAGGACCTCTCTCCTCTCCCAAATCCAAATGATCATCAGGCAGGTAGGTGAATAATTTAATCATGCCATACCACACCATTAGTGGGTGAATGTTGTACCAGATCATTATCCGTATATTTTTCGCCAATCAAGTTCCAGCATAAAAGGAGATTTTAGATTTTAGAGCCGAATCTCATCATTACAAGCAGCGACAAAGACAATTAACTTGAAACTTTATATAGAATCTGTCGAGGGAAGTGGATGAATTGTGGGAGAAGCAGCCAGTATGGAATTGTTCAGTGAGCTTGCTCATGATTCAAATGTCTCAATTTATTATTGGAACACTCGTCCATGTTTCCTACTTTCTTTTCCGAATATACATAAATAATTAAATATTACAATTTGAATCTACAATTGCGTTTGTCATTTTGAGAGAGAGAGAGAGAGAGGAGATAAGACATAAGAGGCTGTGTAGTGGATGAATCATATTATCATTAGAACTTGATTTAGATTCTCTGTTTACTTAAGCATGTTAACAAGTTCATGAACGTATAAAAAGATACACAACACTACTATATAACATATTATTGTAAACCACTTTTATTTAATACAGTGATTAATCCCAAAAAAGGATATTAAAGGGAAACAAAGGTCAGTCTTGTAATGAAAAGGCTCCTGATTGGAAATTTTAAAAGTTAGACAAAGGCAATCATATGCATTTTGACTATGTAAGTCCTTAATTTCCAACACATGAATAATAATAATAATAATAATAATAATAATAATAATAATAATCCCCTTTAGGCTATGTTTGCTTTGATAGAATATAAGAGCATCAAAATCGCTAGATTGCATTTCGTTGCAGTGAAATTTTATCTGTATCAGTGTAAATGTATGTGAGTGCAAATCAAAATATGTAAATTTTGATTTAATTACTTTTGTTTTATGTTTTATTTTATTCTATTTCATTTATGGGGACATTTCTTTTGCAATAATAGGGGTCTGGAATCAGAATTGAAATGGGTCATTCCAATTCCAACTGTTTGATTGAGTGGAATCTGAATCTCATTCTAATTCTTGGTGAAATGGCATTCCCTCATTTTGAGGGATTGGTCATTCTCTCCTTTTTTGGGAATGAACTCTCATTCCAGCTGGTTTTAGTTTTAATTCCAATTTTTATTTGAACTAAACAGATTATGGAAATAAACCATTCTAATTCCAATTCCCATTCTAATTCCAAATGTGATAATGAAACAAAATAAAATAAATTTTAAAATAAAAATAAATCAGACTTTGCATCTAAATCATTTTCAGCAACATTATTTGGCTTGAAGAATGGTGAATGGCTACCAAGAAAAGAGAGAAAGTTTCTAAATCTTATGTACGTATTTTTGTTTCTCCTCTAAAGTCTAAACTAATACGATTAAGATGGCTGATACATTTGCTACCAGAATGAGTTTATTTTGGGCTGGGCTTAGGCTTAAATCAGCGTCAGTTAGACATGTTCAAGGATCGGGTTCGGTTTAGGTGGGGGCTAAACCAAACCTTAACGGCTTAACAAATTTAAACTTAACCCAGATATAAATTTCTTTGCTCCCTGGCTCCAGTTCCATCCCTAAAGTGTAATTTGGGCGGGTCGAGCCCGAGCTTGAATTGATTCAACCCGGTATTTTATATGGGTTGGTTTAGATTTTTTATCTTTGGGCTGGGCTCGGGTTTAAAAAGTCAGGTTTCTTTATATTTTTGGTCCGGGCTCAGGCCTAGCTCTTAAGTAGCCCGAATCCGATCCAATTATACACATTTATATATATTTGCATACATACACATATGTATATATAATTTTAGAGTGAATTCATTGACCAACCTAGCTCGGGCCTGACCTCGGACTTAGACCCTAAGCCCAAATTGGGTCAGGCCCGGGTTAATTATAAACCAGACCCAACTCGTACGACTTGCACCCCTAGAATAATGCAATTGAGGTAACGTGACCCGAAGTGTGTATTTCTTCGTAGTTATTTGATTTTTTTTTTCTTTTTGCTTATTTATTTATTTATTTATTTATTCATGCGTTACAAAATGAAGTGGTGGTGGGCGTGGGGCCCGGGGTACCCTGGTGGCAGCGGGATTTAATTCCAAGCCTCTATTATAGTTATTTGAAAATGGTTAGATAGTCCTGATAAAAAAGAAAAAAAAACGGGGGGGAAATTATAGGAAACTATCTTCAACTGGGCCTGAGTTTTCACTTGCAACAGGAGTTATCCTGTACTTTATTCCAGCACTCACGTCCAAGTCCATCAGTAATTAATGTTATGGTGATGGTAAATTTACCAAAACGCCCAATCATGGTTTGATTAGTAAGAGAATAAAATTGTAAAATAAATTTAATTTTTGCTCTCTTCATCAATAATAGAAAAAGATCTATTATTAGATTAGGTCAAGTGCTTTATTAAAAGCTCAAGTGCTTTATTAAAAGAAAAAAAGAAAAAAAATAAATTGTTATTAGATTAGGTCTGGGAATAAGTTTTTATTCTTTAACAGAAGGGATCTTGTCAGCAAAGATGGGTTTCGGCATTTTTTTGTTTTTCCTAGATCTTCCCTTCGCCGAAGAACACACAGCAGAAGCTATCTCTGAAAGGGCAAAACAGTCTCAAAAATGATACAAAAGGTGCCTCCGAAAATTTGAAATATTTAAATACACCCATGAACATAGCATCACAACAATCGAATCTGTTCGCTACTTAACTGATGAAATGCTAACAACAAAATATTCATAGTGGATAAAGAAAAAATGAAAAAACTTTTACATCAGACATGAGGTGAGGTAGAATTATCAAGATAAGAGATAAATGAGTATATCTCCAACCAGTAAAAAAGAGGGATAAATACAGAAGTGATTCATTATAATTTTAACCATCCGGAATCATAACAGTCGGAACGTTAATGAAATAGAACTAATTAGAACTTTAAAAGTCTAGAGCATAACCATCAAAACTAGGACCAACTAGAAGTTTAACCACCCGAAAAAAGTAACCATCGGAACTGTTATCACCGAAAGTGGAACTAACTAGAACTTTAATCACCTGGAACTGAGACTACCGAAACTGTTATAATCGAAAGTGGAATCAACTGGAACTTCAAAGTAGTGATTAAGGCCACCGAGTTAATCAAGAAGAAGAGAGAGGAGTGAGGGAAAGAGAGAAAGGAAGGGAAGAGATGGAAAGAAGAGAAGAACCCAATGAAAACCTCGAGATAGAGACTCTCTTAGAGAATAGAAAGAGGGAATATCTGGAAACCCAAAAACGGAGACTCTCTCGGAGAAGAGAGAGAGAGAGAGAAAACTTCGAGAAAAAACCCATAGACGAAGATGGCAGAAAAACTTACCATAAATTAATTGGCATCCTAAAATGGGGTAACTAATCAGGTGGATTTTTGTTAAAGTTCTAGGGGTTTTATTGGTTAAAGTCTTTTCCGGTATCATTCGCATCAAAGATTTTCCATATTACAAGGTCTAATAGCAAGTGTGTATAGGGGTGGCAAATGGGTGGGTTCGGTTGAGTTGGGTGTGGGTTGAGTTCCAACCCACCCATATTGACCCACTAACCCATCTACCTCCCATGTTAGTGGGTCAAAGACCCATCCTAACCCATCCATTTGACCCTCTAATTCAAAGTAGAACCTTAACTTTTTTATTTTTTTCTGCTTTAATTGCATAAAAATATAGAACTATATATCTCAATTAAAAATAAAAGTTCCAAATTTTTCAAATAAAAAAATAAAAAAATTATAAAATTACAAAAGAATGTATGTATATTTCATGTAAAAAATCCGAAATTGCAAAAAATAAATACAGAAAAGTTGTAAGAAAATTCAGAAAGTGCAAAATTTTGAAGAGAATTACTGAAAAATATATTTTAACTTAAAACATGAATAATGAAAAACAAGTTCAAATTTTTTTTTCAAATATAAAATACATAAAAACAAATAAATTGAAAAACAAATACTGAAAATTATATAAATTGAAAGCATAATAAAAAATTCAGAAAATAAAAAAAATTATTTTTAAATTATAGAAACTGCAGAAATTGAAAAAATAAAAAGTCAGAAAATAAAATTTTAGAAAACACAAAAAATTATAGAAAAACAAAGAAATTGCAAATAAATAACACAAAATATAAAAAAAAAATGTATAGACTATAGTAAATAGAAAATGCAAAAAAAAAATATAAAAAACAATGGAAATTAAGCAAAACTCTAAAAATGAAAAAAATACAAGAAATTTGAAAAAGACAAAAAAATAGATAAATATAAAGATATGGGATAAAAACAGAAATTGTAAAAGTACATAAAATGATAAAATTCAAAAATTATGTATCATAGCAAAAAAGTAAAAAATTGCAGACAAACTAATAAAATGATAACATTTTTCAAAAATAAATTCAAACAAAAATCGGACATTGCATCCACCCAATATTGAACCAAAATTTCAAAAAATATTTTAAAGCTAAAAATTTACAAAAATATTTTCGCAAATGTGTAGAAGACTTCAGGGATTTACACTCAAGATTCAAGTTGCAATAATTTACGAGAGATTGCAAATATTTTAAAATACAAAAAGTCGCTGAAATTTCTGATCATAGTCTTCATTCTTTCAAATCTTGGAACCGAAGGTTTGAGTTGGCAAGAGAGGGAGAGTGGTGGTGCGATGTCGAACTTTAAAGGTTGATTTGAGCGACAGAGAGAGGGTGGCGTGTCGTCCACCTTCCGTAGATCTGAAAATGAAGTGAGAGAGGGGGAGGTGTGGTGTGGTGGCGATATAAGCGAGAAAGGGGTGGTGTGGCAAACACCTTTGGTAGATTTAAGTGACGTGAGAGAGAGGTTCTAACTCGGTTAGGGTTGGATTCGAGCCGTGCCGAGCCGAGCCAAATACTATTAGGTTTGAGCTTGGTTTGAGACTATTCTACAAGGTTTGAGCTTGGTTCGAGCTAGAACCTTGAGCTCGAGCTCGATTTTGAGAATAAATATTTTATAAAACTAAAATATTTTTTATTTGATATTTAAAAAATTAAGAATTATAATATTTTTATTATATATATATAGAGCTCGAGCTCAGCTCGTTTAATAATTGAGCCAATGAATTGGGCTCGAACTCGAACAGCTCATGAAAAACTCGACCACCCCTAGGTGCTACCTTTTGTATATGTGCAACTTTTGAGAGAAGAAAAAGAAAGAGAGACACTGGAGTGGTCGGAAGAGACAAAGATGGCTGATCGGAGAGAGAGAGAGAGAGAGAGAGAGAGAGTTTTAGGAGAATAAAAACAACCTAAGAGGGGTCAAGGGTAACCTGACCCTTATGAGTCATTCGACCCATCTTAACCCATTGTTGAATTGAGTGGGTATGGGTGGATGGGTTGGTTGGGGTCAAAGTTGCCTGCCCGAAGTGTGTGTGTGGTAAAAGTTGACATATCTTATATATTGTTCTTTAATTTTGTGATGTAATCATATGATTGTTCGCATTTGCCTCTTTGGAGATAATTAACAAGATGCTCTTTGTCGTAGTTCTTTTTATCTGGCTACGTGGCTTGGGATAGACAGCGGGATAGCCGATCCCCTAAATTCTTAATCTCGTCCCAATTAGGGGTGATAATTTGTATTTTCGTATTGTTAAAGCTCAATTTGAAAGGAATACAAAATATAAATATATACAATACAAATATATACAAAATAATACAAAGTTGAAAGTTTTGCATTTGTACTCCTTTCAAAGGGAGCCTAAGGTAAGAAAATTGGATATATAGTACAACAGACGATGATACGTTTCATTAATTGTATCAAATTTTTAAACACAAATACGACCTATTTATTACATATTACAATATGACATGATCCATATAATACAAATTAATGTGATTAACCCGTTTAACTCTTTACTAAATGATACATATAATCCGAATTAATACGAAATCAACAAAATTAAGTAATAAATAGATATAAATAATAAAATAAGCAATAATTTACTATCTGACAAATTCATAAAATCTATTCAATGTCATATTTAACTATCATAATATTATTTCATTCAAATATATACTTGGAAACATGAATGCGATTTTCATTTGAATACGATTAAAGTAAGCCCGAATCTATAAACTTTTTTTTGACTTTTGGTACATTCAGGAATGACTAGGAGTCTCCACTACAACAAGTATGAGACTTTACGAACCAACTAGCTGCCACGTTGCAAAGGCGGTAATAGCCATGAAGTCAAAAACAATATCTCAATGGGTCCCATTGCTTAATATATATAAGTATATAACAATGTAAATGACAAGAGAAAACAAGTAATTGGGATGTAGGTTGGTTTAAAAAAACCCTAAAGTATGACGATAAGAGAATGATCTGGATTAGATTAATTGGGTAGTAGCATACAGATGAGGTAAATGGACCTAACCAAGCCACACTGATCATTCTTTTGTTTGTACCTTGTCCGAAATTAATTGAGATTAATAAGGTAAATGAATGCTGCTTAATTTTACAACCCCAGATTAGAGCTAACACTTGGATCCAATTAGGCTACTTTTTTTTTTTTTTTTCCATTTTATATACTGCAACAAATTTGATATAGAATGTAGGCATATTCCATTTCCATATCCATCAACACCATGAACAAGACCAAGACCAAGTGCAGACCTTTGAGCACATTGATTATTTATAGGATTGTTGAAGTACCTAATGATGGCAGTCTGCAGCGGACAGGAATCTTCTAGGATTCTGATCCCAATCAGACCGTCTACAGTGCTTCACACACTAGATTGCTTTTGAACCTAAAAATTGCCACATGGGTCATCTCATAACCATTCGATGCATGTGTATGTTTTTAGATGCTGGGTATATGCATATATATACAAACAAAAACAATGACACAATGTCACAACATTAGAATTCAACAATTTTCTTGCGACGGGACTGGTCCTTAAAAAAGAAAAGTGTGTTGGGGTACGGTTTTGAATCTCATATTTTTTTTTCAGCACTTGCCACAAACATAAACACATAAAGGACTGTGATGATCCATTCACATCTATTACTGGTACTCACTGGCTGCAGTGATTCTGCAATCATGTTTGTTTTGTTTTAGGGAGTGATTCACTGATTCTTCTTTCCCTCTTTCTTACTCCTCCGCTGTTGAGGTTCTCATGCTCTTTCGCATTAAATTATTTGTTTGAGAATTAAGCATTAATATCACTTAAGATTTTAGGTTTATGTATGACCAAATAGTCTATTCTTTTATCTTTTTCACCCTCTTTTTAATTAATTAAATTTCAGGTTCCTTGACAATTTTTTTTTCTAAACAGCTTAATTAATATGACTTGAGATTCCAATAGAAAGGTCATTGTTATTATCTATATCCTTGGTGTAAGTCAAATTGTACTCTATCGGTGCCCTAAAGTGAAAAGTGCCAAAATTTGGAATCTACCAGTTTTAACCCTGGAAGGACAGCCTCCTGTGTCCATGTAATTAGGGCACCACCTCTGCTACACTTCCACTTCTGTTCATTTTCTTGGCAAATACACCATATCCATCAATCACACCCTTTAAGGGAAGGAAACTCTTGAATATATATGGCCAATAGGCCAATTAATTTCTCATGGTCCTTATTTTGAGGTTAGCAGCCCTGTTTGGGATTTGTCATTTCCGTGCTGCTTGTTGATGTGATGAGGATTGCCTCTTCACGCATTGTAGCTTTGTATTCACGGTTTTCTTTTTCAATGACCAGAAAAGGGAAAATTATTCTCTCTCTCTCTCTCTCTCTCTGTCTTTAATTAAATTCCAATTTCTACCCACTGCTATAGCATTAGTCATAAGGTTTATTTGAAATATTCGATAAATGAAAGCTTTTCTTTTCTAATTAAGTTTGATAATTGGTTTGGATTAGCTACAATTTCATCTCTTCGCATTAGCTAGTGAAATAAGATAGCTATTTATTTAGGCACCGTTTGGTGTGTTTTCTTGTGCAGTCTGTTCCATTTATGGTAGATCTAGCTACCAATAGCTGATGCACCTAAAAGATGCAAGAAATCCAAATCAGATGATTTTTTTGGAAAGTTTTAAATAAAGCTTTTGCATTTTTTTTCACGAAAAGAAATGCCTTAACTAAATGAATTTCCGACTGTTCACATCTTAATGCAAAGGTTCGAATGTATTTTTTGACTGTCAAAACTACTATAAGATAAAAATTGCCAAATGCCCCACAGAACCGCAGATGACGTTTTTGTGAGCCTGTACCGACAACCTAGACTCTACACTAAATACATATGGGGATTGGGGAGGGGAAGTGATTTCCATATGCTACACATTTTAGTTTCCTCGTATTAATCTACTGGATCAAAGAATATCTCGTCGGTGTCACTTGAGTCTGAAGTCAAAAGGGTCTCACATGTTTCACTTGCTGTGTATATGCAAAATAAGTAAATAATCCTATGTGAGGTTTTGTTTGGATAAGCTTTTGCTTTTGATTTTGATGCTTTGGGCTGTGAAAAACAAGATTGATCAAAAAAAGTGTTTGGGTGTTCGGAGAAAGTTGACTTTAAAAACATTATAGTGTAAAGCAAAAACACTTTTGAGCCCCAAAGCAAAAGTTGGGTCTTCAAAAGAACAAATCCTAAAACATATCCAAACACAATCTAATTAATCCACTAAAAAGACAAAACAATAAGTAAAGCAATTCAGCCACCAGACGGCCCCTTAAAGATCTTAAAGGGAATTGATGCCATAGATGTCGAGGGGATTAAGAGAAGATGGAAACAAATAGCATTACACTTGTGATTGGATTAATTACTTAATTAGTGGTATGAAAAGATTTGGAAATCAACAGAAAGGTGGTGGAGGTCTCTCTCTATATATATATAAGTAATTAGGTATAAAAGGAGGGATGATTCAGGTACAAGCACTCGCATAGATAAACTGAAAATTAAGAAATAGAAATGTAGATTGTAGTTCTGCATCATAAAATAAACGGGAAACCGACATTGCATATGATATCCTAACACTTTATTTAGCATTTCGCATGGAAAGAGGAGAAAGTCTAATAATACACGCTCCACATTGCCACTTCATCTTACGTTTTAAAAAGAGGAAAGATTTTTTTTTTTTTCTTTTTGGCGTAGAAAAAAGAGAAAAGAAAATTTATTGCGAGACCCACCACCCAAAGCAAAGTTTTGGCCTTACAGCATATAAAAGCAACGGAAGAAAAGGGTAAAAATAAACTAATGAATCGACGAATGGAGGACAACAATGCCTGGTTTTCTGAATGGCTACTTGGATTCCAGATGATGTTACAGACTTCTAATACTGTAAATTAATTCCTAGAGGCTAGAGGGGTGTGTGTGTGTGTGTTAGGTGTTATGGGAGATCATGGACCATAGGATAGTTCGACGCTTCGGTTGCGAGATCCGATTGATGAATGAGATAAGTAATGTGAGACTTTCTGAGAGTCAAGTTTGACTTGCTGTGGGACGTTGTGGGGGAACGGATTTACTCTCCAGATATATACTCGGGTTTTCATCTATTGTCTATTGATTTGCGCCATTGTTATCACAATAACAAAGTTGTGATAGTAATTAAGAGTGTTGATGAAATTGATCTCAAAATATTGTCGTACGTACAGGCTCTGGTTTTCCTTGTTCAAGGCTTAAACACAGTTAATGGCCCTAGCCCCTACCCCCCCTAGATACAGTGGAACGAGAGAACATAGGATACATTGCTGTAGAAGTGTAGCTAGGCAACCCCATATAGGTTTTGTTGACTGACCCATATGGGATATGGCTGGGACTGTGATAGGCTTTGTTGAGTTGATCTGTACAACAAGGCCACAAGTCGAGTGCAGCACTTTCTTTTCTTCTCTTACTATTAAGCTACCTACTGTCGATCGGGGATCGATCCCCGCCCTTTGGTAAAAGTATATATGTGCAGAGAACACACAGTAATTCATTTCTTATCTGATGAGTGTCCGACCCAGGCCCAGACGAAGACCCACGTCAGGAGAGGACTGAGGAGAAGGAATGGAGTTGGAGCGCATAGGGAAGAGACGAACGACCCAGCGGTGTGACATTCGCCACTGGACGAGGGGGGATTCAGGGATTCAGTATCGTCTCGTGGTTCACCTGTCTTGTGGAAACGAAACGTCCAATCCATCTTTAAAAGGGAAGGACGGTCGTGGGTTCCACTAAAGAGGGGAGCGCGGGAGTCCCGGGAGTATTAAGAGTGATGGTCGATGGGTCCCCTTCCTCCCTCTGTGCAAGAGAGAAGAGACCACTGATGAGAGACCTTGAGAAAGAGTGTGGAGTGGAGGCAGCTGCACAGTCTCAGTCACACACACTCTGCCTCTCTTTCATTGTCAATTTGGGGGATGGTGGTCTCATCTGGTCGACGCCGCCAGCTCCTCCTCGTCCAGATCCCAGAGAGGACCAGCCCACACCCACACACCTCTGCTCTCTCTCTCTCTCTCTCTCCATCTCTCTCCACGTGATGATACACCTGCAACTGGCTCGAAAATACCTACAAAACAGAACCCTTTCTACTGTTTACCGTTTGAAAAGATATTCGTACACCTCTGCCCATGTCTCTCCCTCACTCTTTCATTATGAATCGGAGTCGGAGGTAGCCTGGCCCTTTAGTTTGTCACGTTGATTCATTTGACGGTTTTATTTATTTATTTTTATTTTAAGGAGATTAGTGGGACGCGCAGTGAAGTCAAGTTCCTACAGTAGTCTGTCTGATGGGTATATGCAGTAACCAACTATGCATGCATGCCAGATTATATGCAGTAATCATGGTTATTGGAATATGTACTCCCGCCCTGCCTCTCCTCAAAATCTTTTAAAGATGCATTCAATGTCACCCAGAAAACAGTTAAAAAGAGAAAGTAAAACTCTAACTAGTATGAGTACAACAAAACTCTTTATCGATCAAACTTTAATCGAGTAATAACCTACCTCCAAAATGTTGTTTAAGCAACGTACTCGTCGGTTGCAGGGGAAAGACGATGGCATTCCTGATGCTTCCTCAGTCCTCTCATTGTTTGACTGATTACTTTACTAATTTATGGCTTTCCACGATGGAAAGTTAACGAGGAAACCGGAATTACTCGAAAGTACTGTTGAAATATTAAAGCTGTTTCCCGGCAGCAAATTCATTTTCAACTACGGTGGATTTACACAACAGTGATCAACCACTGCCAAAGGCGTTGGTCTACGTCATCGGCGGTGGCTGTGGTTTTCCAAACTACCAGCTGTTAAATATGGTAGGTGGTGAGTAATTGGATTGGGGGAGCTGTTGATCATTCGTGTCCATCTCTCTCTCTATACTCTATATCTATGTAATACTGTTTCTTTACGTGTATTTAACTATTTATTTATCTCACTCTCACACATGATACAAGTGGAGACTATATATATCCCAGTTTTTTTCCTCAAGTCTTCTACCTTTGTTTGGTAACTTGGATTCTGAAACGCATCATTGGAAAGTTAAATCGATCGTAGTGGGACCTCACCCAAAAAGGAAGTTTTAATATAAGAGAAATAATGGGGCTCTCGGAACAAATTGATTTCTGGAAGTGATTGGAGCACATTCATTTTTTTTTTCTCAGAATTAAGAACAAACACAATCCCCATATATCCATATCTTGACTTCTGACGTCATTCTGAAATCTGAACGATGGTGTTTGATTTTTCTATTTCATGCATCCTTGTAAAATATATTTATATACTGGATTGGTTGTTTAAACGTCTAATGGAATGTAGCAACAGATCAGAAGGCTGCTCCTGGATTGGGTCCCGTTTGTTTTGCATGAATAGTAGTAGTACGTCGTATAATTTATAAATCCCGGCCGTTTAATTTGCAATCAACACCATGAGAGGAATAGTACTTACAGAAATAAATAAATACTGGGGGTGGGGAAGCTTTTTGGACTTTGGCGAATCGCTGGAGCCCTTTTTTATCACCTACAGAAGCATACTATATACATAATGCCTAAAAGAGCATTTCATAACAATAATTAGTACGATGGAGTGAGAAATTTGGGAAAAGAAAGTGAAAATTAAAGGCGTGAGGCGAGAGGCGTCGTTGAAAGAGATGGAGGAAAGAAATATATATTTATATAATCTATTTCTACATATATAAAAATCTCCCATCGCCTCATCAACCATACCCTTTATTATTGGTCCTGTGGTTGTTTGCATTTCTATTCAAAAAAAAAAAGAAATTAAAACAGAAGGGAAAAAGAACTTCCTCCTAAGTTCTAAGAACGTCTTGTCACCCAACCAGAGAGCAGAGACGGTGCCGTTGCCCGTCGCCGGCCGGCCTAAGGAGGCGCATCTTCACTTATTATGAGGTCCATCATGTGACGTACCACATGGTATGCGTTACCACCGCTACTATGCTGAGCCTCCGGTGCAACGCCACCCATGACCATGAGAGCCAGCTTAAGATGAGAGAGGATATTTCACCTCCACTGTTAATTCCTCTCAGAAGGGAAGAAATTCAAGGTTCTGGATCCGTAATGCTGAGGAAAACCCTTCGATTCGAGCTGAAAATGGGTACCCACATGCCATTGCCATTGTTTCGAGGCTTTGGACTGTGTTTTTTAGTAGTAGAACACTAGTAGTCCCCAAGATCTTTTCTTAGTTTCTTAGTTTCTTTGTTTCTTCCTCTCTCTCTCTCTCTCTCTCTCTCTCTCTCTCTTTATCACTTTCTGTTTAGGGATTGGGACCTTTGGGTTTTTAGTTTTCTTCGACTGAGTTTCTTCTTAGAAAATGGAGTACAATCAACTGAGCGAGAACAACAGTACAAGAGGGAGTTTCATGTATACTACACCTGTTCTTGCACCCAATTTTTCCATATATGGAAGAACCAGTAGTAGCTCTAATGTGACCCATCAGCAGACCCAACTTCCAGTCAACACCTTTCATGTTCAATCAGGAGAGTGTTATCCTTCCGAAGCCCCTCCGGGTCCGATCGTCAAAACCGAGGCGAGCTCCTCCCAACACATTCAAGAATTTCAGTACCCATTAGTCAGAGGTGGGCATCAAACTATGCAGCATCATCAGCAAGGAGGAGTGAATGGAAGCTCAAACGAGGTGGACACCATTAAGGCCAAGATCGCTGCCCATCCCCAGTACTCTAACCTTTTGGAAGCTTACATGGAATGCCAAAAGGTACCCCCGGCCCTAATGAATTATATAAGATGAAAGTTATTATAAGGAAAATATTAAAAGAAAATTTCATTGGAAATATGTGGGCTTTGTCCCTCTTATATGTTTATATGTGTAAAACAGATTGGAGCTCCACCTGAAGTAGTCGCTCGACTCACGGCGGTTCGCCGAGACTTTGAGACGCAGCAGCGATCAACAGTCACTTGCAGGGGTGCTTCTACAGATCCTGAACTGGATCAATTCATGGTACTTGTCTCTTTTTCTCTTTCGTCTTCGTTTCTCTTTACATAACCTCAAATGGATTGATTGAATTTGAAGCAGCAGCTGCTGCTTCTTTTTTCTTCTCTCGCTCGCTCGTTCCCGCTCTCGCCTTTTCTATTGAAGTTACTTTGCTTACTTTGGGGATAATTTGCTTAATTAAAATTTGTGATTAATGTGAAACCATAGGAAGCATACTACGACATGCTAGTGAAATATCGAGAGGAGCTAACCAGGCCTTTGCAAGAGGCTATGGAGTTCATGCGGAGGATTGAAGCTCAGCTTAATACGCTAAGTCATGGACCCGTACGGATCTTCTCTGCAGGTACTCTTCGAGTCTTTTATCTTCTTCCCCTGGAGACCTAATATACGTCAAACCAGTATAGATCGAAAAGAAGCCGAATTAGAGGGAGAGATCAGCTCAGGTAGCCACAACGTGGAGAAGAAACGGAAAGAGAGAGCAGCTGGTTCGTGATGGAAAATGGGGTCTTGTCATAGAGTAGGTTTTGCCTATCCCAAGCAAAGTCATGTACAGTTGCACTCGAACCGTACGGATACAAGTCTGAGAGCCGCAGAGCAGTCACTGGGAGTCAGTATTTCTCTCATTACTACCCTCGTGTCCAGCGAAGAAATTGAAATTTGACCCGGTTAACGTGTGATAACAGAAAAAAGAAGCCCAACAGCCAGTTGCAACTGATCAAAGAGCATACGAATACTGAGTCTGAGTGAGGTGTGAGAGAGAGAGAGAGAGAGGACGAGCTAGATCGCCTGTCGCGAGGGGTAGAGTAGAGTAAAAACGATTTCGTTCTTTCTTCTGCTTTCAAGTTTCAAAAATCCTTACACAAGAGAAATCATGGACAAACTGCTCTAAGTCTAACAATATCGGAAAAAAAAAAAAAGATGAAAACAGTACACGTTCGCCTCTCGTGGATTGGTTGGTGCGGAGTTTGACACACCTCCCTTATTCGAGTTATATGCACAGACAAACGCATATACATAATGTAACCATTTCTACTCCTATGGTTAGGGGTAGTTTATGCCTTGAGAAAGCTGGCATCTTGATTCGTGATTGTCGTCATTTTCGGGCTTATTCTTTTTCTCGTTTTTTTATTTAAATTAAGCTTGTTTTTAGATTATTATAAACGAAGAACATCGGGTGCTGTTCTTATCAGTGCTTGCCTCATGCAGCTGCTGGTACGATTATGTCAAGATTCCTTCCAAAGTAATTCCCTCTGGTTCTCTCTTCTTTATTTTCTAATAATTAATCATGCTACCATATTCCTCATGTCTTCTTGATCCCTTAACCAAATAGATTTAGGGAATGTCGGAATTGTTCATTGTCTTTTTATTATTACTAGAAAAGTAGGTTAGATTGATTATGGTGAAAGTAATATATCTGCCTATTGTCTGCAATCGGGAGCCTGTACTTCAAAAAATATTCACTAGAAAGAAAGATGTTTTGAGCTGTATTTAGCTCCCTACCTTGGATTTACTACTTTTGATGCAGTTAGCCATACAGCCCAACAGAAGTAGATAGTTAGTAGACTCTGTCTAGACTAAAGATAAAGGCTTAGTTTTTTTTTTTTTTTTTTTTTCTTTAGTTTATGATAATGAGATAGTTCGATTATTCTTACCAAATAAAACGTGTAACTCAGATATTCTAGCTGGGAGACATTGACCTTCATTTCTCATGATTTTTCTTTTTTAATCATCAAGATGACAATCAGATGTATATGGCTGTAGATGATCATATCGAAATGGATATAACTAGATCCAATTTGATCTTTCAATATTTGGAGTTGAATTGAATCTTATACATCACATTCATATTGGACTTGGAATATTGTATTCAGAAATTGAATACCTTTACTAAATTAAACTGAAAATGATCAGAATGGTAGTAGCTGTTAACTTTAAATGCTATATCAATTTGACTTCAGGTTGTAGAAAAAGTGTATTTGGTTAAGCAGATTTAACTTCAAATGGAAACATCACATTTGGAACTTCCCGAAAATAGCCCGAAACGGGCTTCCCTTGTCTTTTCGGGGCTGCAGTTTTTTTGGTGGATAGATATTTTTCCGGCCAAACAGGAAAAGACAAAAACGTGGGCTTTCGGACTTGTAAAAAGTCAACAGCCCACCTAATTTTATGTAGATAAAAGCATATATATGCCCAAGACTCAAAGGTGGTCTAAGAAACACTTTCAGCTGACTTGATGTTCGTGTTTTTATCATTATCGAGTAATTGTTGGTGTCTTAGGTTCATCATTTCTCTTGATTCATAATTTTGAAGGATCAACACCAATGTTTTGAAATGTGGTGGCATGATGTGAGGCACTAGAGTCTACTGATATAATGAGGTGTAAGTGGTGAGATGTGAGGCTTAAGCCTCATGAAATCTCATTATTTCAAAATAAACATGAAGTAAAAAAAAAAAAAAAGAACTGTTTGAAATGATTCTACATTTGTAAGAGGTGAATATGGATGAATTAGCCATCAAATAAATAAAGACAAAGTAGTATAGCCTTCTCACAAATTCTTCAAGATTTTTAGGAAGCTCTTGATACAAATTAGAGTTAAAACAAACCTGGAAATATTATAAATGATATCTAACTAATTTTATGATGAGTGTCATAGAATCTGTCCTATCCAAAGATACCACTTGTGAATCATACACGTTTTGAGAGAGTTAATAGTTTACTGTCCAATGTTGGTCAATTATAGATTTGGGTTTTAGAAGTCTTTTCTGAATTTGGATTTCTCTCATATCTTAAGTTATTGTTTTATTTGTTACAAATGGTTGTTATTTAAACATTCTTTGGTGATTATTAATGTGTAAGCAACCATTTTATCAATGATTATTGCAGTGGTAAAATATCAGGCCCAAAAGCATGAGTGCATGATTTTAAGTCTGAGAGCAGTCACCTTATGCAAAAATGCTGAAGGTTAATAAGTCCATATCCAGTCTACCCTTACCAAGCTAGGATGAAATAAATTGGGTAATGGTCCTTTGGAGTTACTAAGTGGAGCTATATTCTTTCTATTCATATGGTTTGAAACCATAAATGCGGTTAAAGACATTATTAATGATATGTATGGCAATTATAGGAATTTATGTTTGAAATAGATTTATATATGTAAAATACTGAATTTATGAATTATAACTTTATATAATTACATATATAATCCATGTATATATGTATGCCTATTTTTATATATTATGTATGTCATAAAATTTAGTTGGGCTTGGATCTTAATCAGATCGACTGTGGTCAAATTCAAATGCAGTCCAATTATGTAAACGGATCATTCAAATCTAATACCGGACCAGATGTTGGACTTTCAGACTCTGTTGACAGCCCTACTCACTTCATATTTAGTTTCAGGCTGAGTGTTGTTCCTGTCATATTCTATCATCTTCTTCATCCTTTGTTTGTGTTTTAACTTCCTTTTCATCCCCCCACCTCCATTTGGCCTTGAGAAAGCTTATGATTTTCTCTTAGGTATTACTGTCTTTAAATTCATGCTTCCTTCTTCATTGAAGGTGAGACCACCTAAAGGGGAAAATACACAAGAATAAAAGAATAACTTACAGCATAAGATTTTGCAACTTGAGCAATTTGAGAGCACCTAAAATGCAGAAGAATGAGGTTTTGAGGTTATGGTTCATAATGGTAAGAGCACCTAAAATCATTATCAAAGAGAATTTTTTATTGGCCAACCATGTCCAAATGATTTTCCCCCAATTAACAGCCTTTTGCAGAGGTTAGATGTTGAATAAATATATTTGAGAGTTCACAGTCAGATTCAAGAAATGGATACCACACCCACCAGAGGCTGTTGTGAACTTTTATTGAGTTAAATAATAACTATTTCTTCATTGCCGAAAAAGGAATGGATAATTTATGGGGCCAAGGAATGGGGTGCATTTGACTGTAATTCTTGATCAAATGAAGATAAGTACCTAGTAAAGCAATGCATATCTATCAGTTGATGTAGGTGGATCTCAGCCAGAAAAAATATCACCAAATAGGAAACCAAGAAGAGGACATTGTTGATGATAATCATAGGGATTACCATGAAAAAAAATGTAGAAATGAAGACTTACCAACCATAGAGGTTATCTCTTATCCTATTGAAACGAGTAACTCATTCCAAAGTACTTGACAATTTTTATTGTTATTGTTATCAGCATCATCATCACCATAAATACATATATTTGTATGTAATGCCTATGTATGCATATATACACATATTTGTATTGCAATGGTTTTTAGTGTAATCTCTCCCTCTCTCTCTCATACTTACATATTATTTTTATGTGGTTTGATTTGAGTACATCCCATTTTTTACCCCTGATTATAAAGATAAGAATCAGTATATTTGTTTTTTGTCTTCTAAACCATGTACATTTGACTAATTATTAAAGCTGTGCACCGTTAATGAAAAAATGGAGTATGCCCCTGCCACTCTCCTCTTTCTATTTTTGTTCTTTGTATTTTTAACATGTCATTTGATGTCATGGGTCAAATGGAAGAAGAGGTGTGGATCCTTTTTTTTAGCTAATTTAATTTAGATGTGTGAACCATAGGTGGATATTTCAATTCAGGCAAAATACATGAACTGTTATTTGAAGGATACCCTGATTCATGTGAATTGGAAAGTTGGAATTCACACTTGAAATTCCAATTCCTACTGCCTCCCCTTGCAAGGTCATAGATAGTTATTGAATTTCTTGGTGGTCAAGTTACTTTATCAAGTAGGGGATGGCTTTCTATTTGTATGTTAGCCTTACAAATTACATAAGGCATGTATGATGATGATGATGATCTGCTTTTCTCTTAATATCTATAGCAGCTATTATTGTTTATATTCTTGGTTGATGGATGGTGCTGAACAGTTTGGTTTATCAAAATAGAAATGTAGAAATAGTTTCCTGTATTCTTTTTATGCCATTGACTGGTGTGAAATTAGCCTATCTTTCAAAGGAGGTGACTTTTGTTGTCCATTTTCTGTACTAATTATTATTTGTTTTCTCTAGTATGCATTCATTTGTTCTGTTTTCAACATCTTCATATTTGAATTTATCTAGTTCTGGAAACCATGGTTGGGTGTTCATTATTCTAAATTCTTTCTTTCTGTAATCAGATATGTTAGTATCCATTTCTATAGTAGCCTTAAGGGCACGTCCACAATCACCCCAAAAAAAGTTACTGTACTTGTGCAAATCCAAGTGCACAAAGCACTCTTTTACCCAAAGTTGTGGTTGTTCTATCATGGAACAAGAAAAATCTGTGTCGAGTTTTCCTTTCATTGATATTTCTTGGAGTCCACTAATTAATCATAGTTTTAAAAACAAGCCTTCTTAGCTTCCTACTTCGTGGAAGCCTCCCAAATTTGAAAGCATTGTCAGCATTAGCTGGAAGGGTATTGAAATCTCCCTTGTCACTGTTGATTCTTCCTTTAGCTCGTGCCTCTTCTGCTTCCGCTTCGAACCTTTTAAACGCCTCCCTAGCGAACTTTTCTCTGCCCCAAAAGACCAGACCCACTGAGTTCGCCACTTGGACGTCTCTCTCTACACAAGAGTCCACTGACCCAAGGCCTTCCACTTCTGGACTCCTAGATGGCTCCACCCCTTGTCCTACAAGATTAGACTCTACCTGAACACCCGCGGTCGGAGTACCTTCCTCTAAAATAGGCTCAGACCTAGGGGTGTGGAATGGGGGTCTTTCTCCATCGTCTTCGACGGCTTAGACAGTCAGCTCAGACCTGCTAACACAGTCAGCATCAGCTCAGGAACTCTCTGAATCAAACCCTCTCAGTGTCTGAACCACATAATTCAAACGCCTCTCAACTGTTCTCTTACACATCAGCTTCAAACCTGCTTTTTACAAGCCAATTTCCACACATGAGCCAGTAACAGAGATGTATTTACAGTTGTAAGTGCAGAAAATGTTAGTGGGCATAACAATGACTCTATTAGCTTCATCAGATCTTTTGTTTTTGCCCCAACTTCATTCCAGGTGGAGATGGAGAGGGGGCACCTAAAAATTGCAGGAATGTTCCATTGCACTATAATTGACTACTAATCCTGGAAATTAAAATACTGTATTCAGACACTGAAGTCACTTCTGATGGGGTAACAAATTAGATAATGTTGAAACAGTTTATAAAGGTGATGAATTTATTGGTTCTGAAGAGGTAACATATCTTGGTTGCAATGGATCTATGGTTCTTTTTACTACCATGAAACAATGAGTTGCTCTAGATACATATTTTGACCACACTGTTTCAAATGCCAAAAATTTAGACCAAATTATAAGTTCTATATTTACAAGCATTATATGCAAGTTCATGGGCAGTCAAGTTAGAGGTTCTACTTACATACTTTATACATATATTATCAAAATAGTTTAATAGATTCACAACAGTTTCTATGAGATGCGTCACTTGCCAATCCTCCCTCCTCCACATTGTTGATACTATTCACAACACCTAAGGCATCAGAAAGGAGAGTCACAGTAGAGTTATTCCATGAGCGAGCTTTAGTGAGACCGTGGATCACCACCCACCATTCAGCTTGGGAGCTGGAAGAGGCCCTGATGCTTCTGCTTTCTGTCCACAAAACTGTTTGATCACATGTTAATATTATAAAACCTGTACCCGTGGTACCCATTGCTGGATCATATGAGCCATCTAAATAAACGTATATGTTTGGTGTTTGTAGAGGCCTCATTGTTCTTTCTTCTCTTTGATGGGGACTGTTCATAGGGTAGATAAAGGTGTTTGCTCTTTCAAGTAGGCGTGCAGGGTCTCAAACAAGTTGATTGTGGATTTTTGCGTTTATCATGTCCCAGATGAGTCTGAGCAAGTTGGCTATGTAGAAGCGTTGTATATCTGGATCCACACTATTGATTTTAGTTTTGCTCCCATTTTGTGACGAATTGGCTCAACTGCATGTTTTGAATTTCATCTGGGTTAAGTCCTATTTGAGATTCTATATACAAACTGCTCTTACATTTTTTGGCCCCATATTACTCAAGATTATCTTGGTTTCTTAGGCTGTATTTTGGGGGCCTTTTTGTTTCTTGGTTATCTGACTGTTTGACTGTCTATACCATCATATTCATCATGCCAGAGTGGTTGGTTTTGCCCCTTCATGCTTCTATGGTACATGATTTCCTCATAAATTTTATGCAATTTATATAACAGACCTGTTACCAATTCTTTTTTATTTTAAGTTTGTGATTAGTTGGACATTATGTTTTTTAAAGTTATCAACACAATTTAAAGATGATTATCCACTAGGTAATTTCCATCTTATTACTTATGTTATTAAACTTTTACCCATACAGACAAGTATGAGGAAGTTGGTTCATCTGAAGAGGATCAAGAAAATAGTGGTGGAGAAATGGAACTCCCTGATATTGATCCACGTGCTGAGGACAGGGAACTTAAGAATCACCTGCTGAAGAAGTATAGTGGCTACCTAAGTAGTCTCAAGCAAGAGCTTTCCAAGAAAAAGAAGAAAGGGAAACTGCCAAAAGAAGCTAGACAGAAATTACTCAATTGGTGGGAGCTGCACTACAAATGGCCGTACCCATCGGTATGTAACTGAGTTGTTCTTTCTTTCCAATTACTAATATCCTTTGACAATTTCTTGCTGTTAGAATGGTCAAGTCACTATCTGATTAAATTTTCTGGAAAGCAAATTACATTTTAAATTGTCCAAATAATTTGGGAGATAGTTCTTGTAATAGGGTCTTTAGGGGAAGAAATCTAATTGGCCCAGAATCCATCCAAATGGTAGCTTATTTTGGGGTTTAAACAGAACATTCCAAGACATGGTGGGGCATAGGACTGAGCCATAGTGCTGGAATGAAAGCATGGATGACCTAGAGATTTCTTTAATTAATAGACCATCTCAAATTTGGGTTGATAAAAAATAGTCATTAGTTGTAAAGAAGATAAATGGAGAAGAAGAAGAAGAGAATATTAAATAATTTATCAGAGTAAACAGCTGAATAACTACAATAATGATATAGCATCAGAGGAAATTGCTTATGTCCAGGGAAGATCCCTAAGCTCCATGCTAAATTCACTATTCTCAAATCATTGCATTAGGTTTTTTGAGGTTTCCTAGTTCATAAACATCTGAGAATAACCACAGTAATAATATAGCAAAAATACTCCTGTGCAAACAATATATGGGCAAGCCCCTGGCTCTGCATAGCTTCTCCTTGTTTTTCTTGTTACTCACCCTTCCACTGGGATTGAAATTGCCTGAACTAGTTCTAAACATTTTTATGCTGGAAGTGACTCATGTGTTCTGTCGAGTTTATGCATGGAGAGGTATTTGAAATAATATTGATATTTTATAGATATACACTTGTTCCATACAAAATAGATCGGGACTGTATATACCACAAATTGGGCTTAAAGTGGTTAACAGAGAGTTGATTGCATTTGGAAGTGACAGCTGATAAGTTTCTTTACCTTCACTGCAAAAGCAAGTTACAGTAATATGCTAACCCACTTAAGTGATTTTTTTTTTTTTATGTAGCTTTAACCCATCAATTGGAAAAATCTGAATTATAAAAGCGGGAGGGAGTTGAGAGAGACATTGGGAAATGGAGAAACCTGACCATGGTGGGAACCGTGGGATTTGACCACTTCAACTATGAAGTCTGGAGAAACAAAACATAGAAACTAGTAATCCACATACAAGCATTCATGTATGATATCTATAAATTGGTGTGAGCAGGGACATTTTCCACAAACAAAAAGTTGTCTCATTTTGCCCCTCTGAAGCAAATTTACTGCTATTATGGAAGGGTTCTTTAGAGGGACTTGAACTTTTCTTGCTTGTTGTTCCCGATGACTAAAGGTTCTGCTGTATCCTAGGAATGGATTTGCATACAATCTAAAAGCAAATTCAGTTCATTGAGTGGTGGGTGCAAATATTTGTTCAATGACAATGTCTTAGATGCCCGTCAGAGCTTTGAGCTAAAAATGAACTGGTTACCTCAAAGCATTTTTTTTGTACCATCTTGTCCATTTTGGTAATTATAAAATCTTACACACACACACACACACACACATATATATATATATATATATATATATATATATATATATTTTGCAACTTTGAATATAGACTTAGATTTAAATTTTAAATTTTATAATAGTTAATTTTATTAACTTATTGCAGGCAAGCCTTTGGGCAGATGAAAATGCTCTCACTACCCTATAAAAATCCAGCCAAGGCCTTCTCTGGCCCAAGATCCCTATCACTTGGTAGATATTAAAAGATTGCAACAGGCCATAGGTTTCTAAAACTTATTAGTTCACCATGACATAGAAAGTTCTTTATCAATCTGAGTTTTGAAGGGTCTGATATTACAATAGGCGAGTAGGCTTCTTCAAATAACTTCCCCCCCCCCTTTTTTTTTTTCCTTTTTCCTTGGAGATGATGGTCGTTGTGGTGTTTAATCCTTCCCAAAATTTTTGGGAAGCTGTTTTGTAAAATGGCCTTTACCCAATGCCAGATCCATTCCCAGCAATCCGGGTTACTGGGAAGCTATTTTGCACAGAAAGGCTGAACTCATATCTGCATTTTCACACTCGCCGGCCTGAGATGTTACCATGGCACAAAGCAATAGCCCTAAGAGGAGGCTGTTTTGCAACATGGAACCTAAGGAGGTTAAAAGACAGTGGTGCCAACTGCCAAGCACGAGGGTTGGTCAAATCTGTATTTGCATATGGATATGGTACTTTGCAGTTTGCACTGTTTATATTGTTCAAACACTGCATGTCATGCGGATGGCCCAGTTGTCAAGATGGTCACTTAGGCACCTCTCCAATCCAAATAGGTAGCGCAGGACAAATCCACAGAACAATCAGACTCGCCGTGGTATAGCTGGTGGGCCCCTGTATTCAAAGTCCAGGCTTAACCTATGCTGTTGTTTAACATTCCCTTCGAGAGATTATTCTTTTCCCCTTTTGCCTATGATCTGATCCTATAGTCTGGATTGGCTGGCCACAAGATTGTTTTAGATTGTGGAAACAAGTATGAGTAGTCTAGCAAGATTACCCTGCCTATGATCTGATCCCATATAAATGCACTTACTTGAGTAACCCTTTCTTGAGAAACATTTACAAGGGTTAGTGCATTTAATCATGTTCTTTTATTTTCAGGTAAATAATATAATGACCATTTTAGTCATAAAAATGTCATTATCAAAAGGAACATTTTTGTCTCATCCAAGTTTTGGTGATTTTGTCAAGAGGAAAAGTTTCCTAATCCCCACATAAATCTAAAAAAATAACATAGTTTATTTGGTGAATCCCATTGACCAACTTTCTCCCTCAAAATCCCCAAAATAAGCATCCCCTATGAAAAGTTTTTTCCTATTAGTTTGTTGTATTTTCCTAATTGAGGACTTGACTTGGCACTTGTACAGGAGACAGAGAAGGTGGCTTTGGCAGAGTCAACTGGTTTAGACCAGAAACAAATTAACAACTGGTTCATAAACCAGCGGAAACGACACTGGAAACCTTCTGAAGATATGCAATTTGTTGTTATGGATGGGCTACATCCTCAGAATGCCGCTCTTTACATGGAAGGTCACTATATGAGTGATGGCTCTTATCGTCTTGGCCCGTGATCAAGGATCACAAAGTGAAGGAGTTACTCAACTCCTGTGCGATTCACACGAGAGTACGGTGTGGGTTGTTTATTACCGTCTGGCCATGATTTGATTATATTGCAGCATTTTGGTCATGGTCAGGTTCATGCTCTTGCATGCCAAGTATTTGTTTATTGTTGCCACAATTGTTATCATTGCCTTGTTAATATTATGTATATGGTATGAGTTGACGTGATATGGGTAGGATGGGTTTTCAATGGTTCCATTAATTACGTTGAATTCAAGCTTTCTGCCTGTTCAGTAACCCTTTGTCATCGATCGATATCTGAAGCTCCACCGTTCTCGCGGGATGCTTTTAGTCTGTATTATGTTTAATATTTATAAGCTCTTCTTATTAAGACATCCAGAAAGGTCGACCCATGTAGATACCATTAGCTCTTGGTTGATGAAGGCGTAATTTTCAGTCTTGTGTTCTCATTTCTCAAGGTTAATGCATCGGCGGCGACGCCCATTGTTTTCAATTTGATCGTTCCACTGCAATTGGTGACAATTGATCGGTCGTTGCTTCGAAATTTATTACATCTGCCTTTTAGTGCCTTGTGCATACACAAGACCAGCGGAAAAGTGAAGCTTTTTCTTAACGGATGGCTTATTGGCTATTGCATCTCCACCACCGGTGACTGAGGTTTTCCTTACTTAAAAGAGAGAGGGCTTGCATTTTAGGCTGGTTTTGTTTGATTCCCGTACAAATTAAGTAAAATAAAAACAAAATATTAAAAGCAATAATAAAAGTAAAATAAAACCTGAAGCAAAATAAAGTAAAACCTAAAACAAAATTAAACCAGAATTTGGGTGCATAACTTGTAAAACTCAGCTTTATGAAAAATTCTTAGAGCATTTTGTTTAGGCTCAGTTTGGAAGAAATATAAATATAAATATGTAGAATGCAGAACTTTGTATTTTATATTATTTTGTATGTATTTATATTATAAATACATACTTATGTTTAAGGGTTTTCTGGCTCCTTATTCTATGGTTTATGGATTCTATGTTGGGGTCAAGTTCTAACTCTTATCATATTTTATATTACAAAAAAAAAAAAAAAAAAAAAAAAACATTATTCGATACATCTGTTGAACCGGTTGGTCAAACTATTGATCGACCTACGACCCATTCCATGGGTTTTGGGTTTTTTCATCATTTTACTTTTTTTTTTATTTGAAAATTTCTACAAATGATGATATCACGGGCTAGCCCATCACCCAGATGGTTGCATTGACAAGAGGAAAAAGCAATTGAACCGTTGGACCAGGCTTTTAAATACTGTGTGTGGATAACTGGATACACGGGTACAAGTGTACAATTCCTCCACCCTTTCTTTAAAAAGATAACTAAAATTAAAAATAGAAAAATACAAGAAAAGGGGTCAAAGTAGCAAAAACTTATGTGGATTCTATTGGATTGAAGGTTATATGGAAGCTTGCAATTTTAGATTTGAGGTTATGTTTAGTTTGAAAGAAAGGGAAAATCTATGATGGGGAAAAGAAAAGGTTAGGGAAAGGTGGGAAAACGTGTATAAGGTAAGGCCATGTTTGGTTTGTTGATGTGTATAAGGTTGAGCTTCATTCTTTCAATTCTTATTCATTTTGAGCATAAGCCTCATTCATTTTAAAATGAAAAATGAGTCCATTGCTTAAAAATAGAGCTAACTTGCAACATGAAAAAATAAGGGTGCATCATATTCATCATTTTCATTGAAAAAAAAAAAAAAAAAAACTCTGCTTGTGGTCATAAACCGCCGGCCTATATCTCAAACCGCTAGTATAGGTATTTACTACCGGATGACCAGCAATCTGTTGTTCTGCTAGATATTGACCGCCGGTCATCCATTGATAAAAATCTGTATCAAAGGTTTTTAAGACCTAAGCTGGTGGTCATAGACTGCCGGCACAAAGCTTCTTCGGAAAATGAAAATAAACAGTATGAGGCATGATTTTATGATGTTTTAGTATATTTTATGACCTTTTAATATATTATCTTTATTGAATATATTATTATCAATTTGATGAAATTGTTAAATATTTTGTACTTCTTAATGTTATCAATTTTATAAATTTTAGATTCCATTTCTATTTTAAAGTTTTAAACTCTTTTCTTTCTTTGCAAAACTGTCTGCCTTTTTAATTCAACAAATTAATTTCTATTCATTAAATAGGTGCTAATTGCTTCCATAGAAAATGAATGGAGATAAAATTTATAATCAAAACAGGTTCAAAATTTATTCTCATTCTTGTCATAAAAAAAAAATCTTTTTTTTGAAAAAAAAAATCAAATTCATAGCAACATTTTCTCATTTTACCCCAATTTTGTCCATTTTAGAATTTCATTATTAAAAAGAATTAACAAAAATGAGAGTTGAATCAAAATAACCCAAAATTGCTGCACTTATCTGTAATTGAACACTACCTGTCACAGATTCAATGCAAGCACTGATCATGTTAACTTGAGAAGTATAATTAAGGGAGCATTACAAAGTGAACTCCCAAAAAAGATGCGAGGCTACTTTTGGACTGTAACGCTGTTTTGTTATTCATCATTGAAAGGAGTAAACGTCCAGAAATATTCTATACTTCTATTCTATCGGAGCTTGATGGCTTTTTTTGAGCGCTTTCCGTGTTGCTTCCCACCCCAAAAGCTACAGAAGAACAGTAGTTTTAGTGAGTTTAGCTTTTGCTTCTTTTTTTTTTTTTTTATACTCTGCATTTATTAACTTTTTACTGTTGATCGAGGAGCTATCAGCCCACATCCCCATTTTATAGACAGGGCATGTCCTAAACACAAAAAAGAAGGAAAGCAGACCAAATTAAAGGATGTTGAGACACTCATTTAAAGCACTCTAAGGATCCAATGCACAAGGAATAAACAAAAGAAGCAGCAGCTATTAGCAGCTAGGAGGAATGTCTTTGAATTAGAAGAAGCCAAGAAAGACTAGAGTCCTGGCAAGGAGACTTGGAGTTGCCAAGCTCTTTGGATGTCAAGACTGAGCATCAGAATATGGATAGCTTTTGAATTCACTGTGCATGTTTGATCATGATCAACAGTCGAGATTCATTCATCTATTACCACCACTTTCTTTTTAATTTGGTTCCAGGTCCACTTCTTGGCCAACCCCTTGGATTTTTGGATATCCGACCAATAGTAGCCTTGTCCATGGCATAGTTTTAAAAGGTAGGGGTGTTCACATTTAAGTTAACCGAACCATTGGCCTATTTTTTAAACTGAAACTAAAATCAAATCAAAGCCGAGGTTAATCGATTGACCAATTTGGTTAACTGCCGGTTTAGTTTATCGGTTTTTTGTTTTTTGTTTTATATTTATAGTAAATAGTAAATTATATATTATAATATATAATACATACTTATTAATTTATAATATGTAGAAAATATAAAAATATATAATATAACTATACATAAAATATATAGAAATATATGTATACTAGTCAGTTCGATTAACTACTGATTTTCTGTATTGGTTAACCAAACCAGAATTTTTGGTTCAGCTTTTCGGTTTTTCTTGCTCACCCCTATGAAATGGTGTTGAGGGAGGCAGAACCAAAACGTCTAGTCTTAGGTGCCTTGCCCCTATACTAAGAAGCTACCACCTCTTTTCTACAGAAGCTTGTGCCTCACCACCTTGTGCTTCAAATTGGTGAGGTGTAAGCCTTGTATAAAAAGCATTAAAACCAAAAAAAGAAAATTATAAATTTGTCAATAATATTTTTAAAATTAAAAAAATGATTATTTAGTTGTTTATAAATGAAATAAATGAAACTATACTAAAAAAATTCACATAATACTTCTTTTAAACTAAAAATATGTTATTTGTTTTTCTCTTACTAAATGTACATTTAGAATAGGGTTTCTTTCTTTTTTTCAAATCTAATTACTATGTATAAAAATGCCCTTGTACAAACAAATTTTGCTTCTCTTGGACCCCGGTACCTTATTGAGAAAAGATCTAAAAACTATATAAATAAAGTAAAGCTATTTTTATTTAATAAAAATATTATAAATGTAAGATAAATTTTAAAAATGTATCACATTAAAGTGAACATAATTTAATAAAAAATGTATAAAAATTAACTAGGAAAAGAAAAAATATATAAGGAATTATATATATATATATATATATATATATATATATGATTAATTTAAGTAAACTAAATAAGTAGTCAATTTTATTTAGGTAAACTATTACCATAAAACATATGATTAATTTCAATACCAAAAATGAATATAAATATAAATATTGCTATAAAATAAATAAATCATACCCTTAATGCATAAAATATTTCAAATAAATAAATATATATATATATATATGTATATATATACTTATGTACATACACTATATTCATATACATAAAAATTAAAAAAAATATATTTATATTTTGAAGCTTATGCCTCAAACCACCTCTCTTCCATCTTTAATTTTTTAAAAAATTATACACTATGTTAAAGACATGACACAGGAATAAGGATGCAAATTTTTTGGGTTAGGATTAGAATTTTGTCAAAATTTTAATGGGCCCAACCCGAAACAATATAAACTGTTAACTCGAACCAAGCCAGACTTGCACCCTACACAGGAAGTGACTTGGGTTACTACTGATATGATACCTGTTGATTGGTTATAAGTCTTTACGATACCATGTCTTTACTATCGAATCCTTTGAAAAACTAGTAAGAGGGATTTTATTTCTTTTATGTGGTGCACATAGACATAGTGGACAATCTAATTCCTCCCATCTAAAAGTAATAATGGGCCGGGAGGACGCAGGAATTAGGAATTACATATAATAAGTATCATAGCCCACGTTTAAGCCCAAGCCCGGATCCAATTACCAATTAATTCTACGGTTCTACCCTGAGTTCCTGACATGAGAAGATGGGGAAGAGGGAAAACGTTGGGAGATTTCTGAATTCTGACCCTTGAAAATTGGTCCCGGGTCCGAATGGGGGCTTTTAGGAGAACGTATCTTTCGCTGTCATGTCTTTCTGATCATAGTTGAATGGTCCAACCCTTCCATTGCACAGTTACACGGGAATCAAGGAGTGGGGAATGATCAGATTGCACGTGAGGTCCAGTGAATTTACCACAAACAGTAACCACCTCAGTTACTAAATCATCTATACATTTTGGGGTGTTTCATGTTTGTCTGTTTGACAACATAGTTGATTTTGTGAGGAACATCTCAGCGTGCATTAGGAATATCTTCGAAAGTTGTCGGGGAGATGTTCCCACGGTTGGGATACGTTGTAGGGCACTCTCTGTAGACAACAGATGTGAATTCTGATTTTATTTTAGAAAATAAAACAGCTGCTATATCAGAAAAAATAAACAAATTGTGGAAACCTTCACTGAAAGAATCTACTTGCAACTATGTCATAAATAAAGTTCAAGTGAGGTGATTTCAATTATCAAACTTCAAAAAAAGTTTCAGTACTAGTTAGAAAGTTGAGGGAAAATTTTAGCAATTTACCGAAAAAAAGATGTGCCACATCAGTAATCAATCATATTATCAAACACCCGTCATTTGCTGTTATGACCGTTGATTTTATTTTCAAAAGCCAAACCCAACATGTTATCAAATACCCCTTATTATTTGCTGACCTGACAAAGTAATATAGCATCTCTGGATAGTGTTAGACCAATTAACTAGCAAGACTCAGTAATCAAATAATATGTATAGGACTTATTGAAGAAATAGTTAATAGACTACTAAAAATGCCTTTAATAACGTAAACATGGTTTGTAAGCTCCATAAGAAAACAGCTATAACAGGCAAGAGGGGTCTGTCACTGAAGCTCTCCAAAGAAGAGGCTTTCCGTACATTCAACCACCAGTCGGGGGATCTCCTCTATAATCGTCTATAAAGCTAGCCCATATATAAGGTGCTCGCTATATATATCTCCGAGCTCATTTATCTGGCAACCCTGGGACAGTGGGCCATTGTGGATTGGGAGATTTTCTGCTCATGGCTCTCTGCTTATTTCATCTAGAACCCACCGGCCAACCCATTCTATATTACACCACACATTGTTTCAACGTAACGCACGACACATTCAACGAGTTTTGGCCGTAGGACCAGCTTTTCGTATCCAGCTTTAAGGGTCCCGTTTGGGAAGGCTAAATTGAAGATTCACCAAACCTTGTTAGGGCTGCTTTAAAGTGTTTTGAACAAGTAATTCAAAAGGCCTGTTTAGGAGGGATTCATCATTGATTGATCTGCATTGACTGAGTCGCATCCAACAAGTTATCAAAATTAGCTTTACCTAAAAGTTAATTTCCACAGCTCAAGGTAAGCATTTTTGGGCTTTTCAATCTATGACCATGGTCTCACAGTTTTCTGAGTAGAAAGTAGAAACTATGTAACTTGAACCACAAGAGGTCACAGTGGTGAAATCCCTCCCAAACGGGCACAAAAAAACTATATAAAGTGGGCAGCACTAGTCCTCCAAATGACCGACTGACGGGGGATTAGGACTGCCCAGTTTTTTAACCAAATTCATGGATTAATTGTCCGTATGGACCAGCCTGGCACGATGGTCCGGACCATGCTGGGCCTGAGGTACCAGGTCCATGAGCCGGCACAGTATGCAGTATGGCATGGCACGGTCTGCGGGCCCGTAGCGGGTTACACTTGGCCAGCCCGATGAATTAGTCATTAGGGGTCCCCAATATCTAGTTTTAGCTTTTTAAGGTTTTTTTTTTTTACAGAAATAGCCCCCAACAGCTATAAACAACTATATAGGGAGGGTATTTATGTATTATGGTTTTGGGAGGGAAGAAAGAATGACATAGATGCCCCCAACAACTATATAACAGTTAGTTTGGGGGGCATTTTGGGTAAAGTAATAAATAACTTTACAATAATTAAAATACCCCTCTTAACAACTAGTTTTTAGGGTATTTTGGGTGATTAAATTATTTTCAATTTCTATAAATAGCATTATCCTCCACCATTCTCATCACACCAATTCTACAATTCTCTTAATTTCTTCTCTAATTCTCATACTCTCTCAAGTCTCTTATTTGGGAGGCTTGGACTCCTGGAGTTGAAAGGCTTCAACTGTTGAAATCAAGTTGGGATTCCGAACTAGCAATCCAGGTAAGTGCAATTAAATAATTTTTATTTTTTTAGAATTAAAAAAAAATGGTTGGCTCCTCCTGAACCAATTCCCCAACATGCTCAATGTCGATGAGATTTAGTCACAGCATGGTAGTGTTAGCACTGATATAGATGCTATGATATTGACGGAACCTCCACCCCTAGTACTGATAATAAGGAAAATAAAAAATGTCACTAAGTTGATTAGCCCTGTTTGAGAAATATTTAAAGTAGAGGAGGTTCAGGGAAGGAAAAAAGAGTTATTTGCCAAAATGTAGGAAATACTTCAGCTATTGTAGCAAGGGTGGTACCGACCATTTGGGCAGATGCTCACCCATGAGAAAGAAGAAGAAGAAGAAGAAGAAGACGAAGGGAGAAACAAGATGGGTGGGGGGTTTTGGTACTTTCTCAAGAAAAAATGAAGCAAGAATTAGCAAAATACATTGTACATGCTAAACAACCATTTTTGTTAGCTGGAGATACTAAACTTGAAAAATGGTTATGTAATTTTGTAAATCCACAATTAAAAAAATATTCTAAGAATACTATTAGACCATATGCTTTAAAAAATTTTTATTCATATAAACAAAATTTAATTTATATGTTATCAAATCTTAATTCTAAAGTTGTAATTACTTCTGATATTTGGGCTTCTAAATTTAACATAAGTTATATTTGTGTTACCAATCATTTTATTGATAAAAATTGGCTTTTAAAATAAAAGAATTTTAAGTTTTGTTAGGCTTGAATGGCCACATATTGGCCCAACAATTGCTGCAAGTATTTTAAATACTTTACATACTTATGGAATTGACAATAAATTATTTTCTATTAGTTTTGATAATGGTAGTAATAATGATTCAACAATAAATATTTTAAAATCTCAATTAAAACCATGTTTAAATGTTAAATTATTTCATACCAGATGTGCATGTCACATATTAAATTTATGTATTCAAGATGCTTTAAATATTATTTCTACTCATATTTTTTAAAATTAGAATTTGTATTATATATTAAAAGTTCTAAGAAAGAAAACATGAATTTAAATATTTATGTCAAAATTATGGTTTAAAATATAAACATTTTATAATATATGTTAAACATAAATGGAATTCTACCTATTCTATGTTAGAAAGTTGTATTTCTCACAAACAAATTCTTAGTTATTTTTATAATGCAAAAATGCCTACTAATATTATATTTGAGGAAGACTGGGAAATGGCAATTTGTATAAGAGATTTTTTAAAACATTTTTATGATGCAATTAATGATTTTTTGGGTATTTATTATCCAACTAGTTGTAATTTATCTTATCAATTAATGATGATTAATGAATGTTTTTCAAAATATAGAAAGAAACCACAATGTAAAAGTACTGTTGAAATAATGGCAAATAAGTTTAAAAAATACTAGGAGAACATTTCTCCTCTTTATTGTTTATACCTATAATATTAGAGCCTAGAATTAGGAAAGATAGTTTAGATATTTTAATTGAAACATGTTGTGAGAATATGAATATTGAAATTGGAAATAAAATAGAAGAAATTAATAGTTTATATGATTTTGAAGCAATATGGAATAATAAAAATTCTACAACTTGTACAGTTGCATCTTCCACTTCTAAACTTGAGTCTGGCAGTGGAAGAGAAAAACTTTTTTATTTAATAAGTAGGAGGCTAAAATCCACTACCTCGACAATAAGTTCATTTACTAAACTTAATTTTTATTTACAAGCATTTTTTTTTTACTTTAGGTGATTCTTCCTTCACCTCGAAGGGAACAAATACTTTTGATATTTTAGCTCAATGGAGTGATCATACAAAAAGATTATTCAGTTCTCATCACCATGACACATGATCTACTAACCCCTCTAGTGTTTACGATTCCATCGGGGTCTTGTTTTAGTGCAAGTACTAGAGTGTTGGACAACAAGAGAAGTTGTATGAATGATTAAAGTTTAGAAATATGCATCTGCTTTAAAGATTGGTTGGATGCTAAAGATAGATTACAAGACAAAGGATAGCATGACACTACACCTGATGTTTCACTTGAAGAAGATGATCAAAGTCAAGAAAAATAGGAGAAAATGATGAAGTCAATATTTTTTGTATACTCAATAGTTGTGTAGCATTTTTCAAATTATTATAAATTTTGTTTTAATTTTATTTAATTTATTTGATATTTTATAATAATGCAATTTTTTATTTTCAATTTGTAACTACATTGTATTTTTTATATTTTATTAATATTCCATTTTCCAATTTTCATATTTCATTCACCCAACCATTATATGCTTTGTATCATTCAAATTTAAATGAAATAAAATTCCTATTTTTTTTCTAATTTGTTATTCATTTTGAGTCTCTTTGACTTCTTATTTGGATAAGTTTTTTTTCATTTCTTTTTTAGATTTCTTATTTTTCAAATAGTTCCCAAAGAAAAGTTAAATATTTTAGTTTTACTTAACAAAGAAAAAAAATGACAAAAAAACAAAAAAAAACCAGTCTGACCCGATTCAACCCACGCCCAAAGCCTGGCTTGTGGCCCAGCTTGGCACAACCCAAGCCCATGACACGACCTGTAGCCTGCCCGACCCAAGCCCATGGTGTGGGCCTGTGCCGTGGATTGTGCCTGGCCAACCCCCCAAACTATCCCTCGGGAGAGCGGCACGGCCCAAGATGGCCCACGGGCTGCAGGCCCGTTTTACAGCTCTACACTCTAGCTCATAAAGTTTCAGGTTGCAGTTTCTTTTGGGAATAGTAAGGCCCTAGCCTTTTCTCAAGGCCTGGAGCTGGCGAATTATTTAGAAGGAAAAAGATTGTGTTCGAAAGTGATTGTCAAACCTTGGTCACAGCAGTCAACAAAAGAAATGCCTTCTTAGCTAATGATGCTGTTTTTCTGGTTCAGGATATTTGAAATAGTTTACAAAATTTGAACATCTCAGTGTCTTTTGTAAATAGGAATGCGAACTCAAAGACCCATAAGCTAGCTATCAGGGGGCTGAAAGATTCTGTTTTGTACATTCAGGGGACCCGGGTTGAATCCGGGAGTTAGCCTTGAAAGATGGTCTTCCTGCCATCACTAATTAATCTAAAAAAAGGGTGGTAATTGATGAAGACCTGTTGCTATCCAAAGAAGTGGGGTAAAGGACCGGAATGCCGTTGCTAGTGCTCGTGGTCCTAAGTCTTTAACCCCAACCCCAAGACGGTTGTTAAGTTGTAAGTTAAAACATCCGCTGCTCCGCTCTCTAAGTAATAATAACACACAAATAATAGATACAAGCAAAGCCTCTTCTCTCTTGTCTTTGGGAGCTTAATTGGTTTTAATTTCCAATGTTTTCAATCCGTCGTTGATCTGGCCGGTTGAATCGTTTGAATCGTCATTCAATTAGGATCCTAGGTTTGATTCAGTCAAGATCGGTTAGTCGGCCAAAAATCGTGACTTGATCATGAAGCGTTTGATTCGACCAATTCAATCATTGACCTATTCGAGCTAGTGACCCCGCATGTTATACATTCAATGCATGCAAAACTTTTAAAGACCATAACTTTGTACTCCGATGTCTGATCATAATGATTTTTATTTTTATTTTGAATAACTTTTAGAGATTTATACATCCCAGTGTGCCATAGGCACCTTCCCTTTTTTGCTTCAATTTATAATTTTTAATATTTTTATAAGTTAAAAAAATAAATATAAATTAAATATTAAATAATATATATAACATATCTAAAACACAATATATACAGTATTTATTGCTAAACTATATGAATCATTCGATCCAAACAGTTGAACCTGGGAGGCAAAAACGGTTCGACCACTGGATCGGTTTTGAAAACATTGCTCATTTCTGAAGCTAACTAGATATTGTGAGTCTGCGCGCGCGTGATGATGACGGAAGGGATGATCAATGGGATGACCTTGGAGAGCCCTTTAATGAAGCCGGAGGGGCAAGAAGCAGGATTTGGGAAGATGCAAGTGGGAAACCATTAACCATTGAAGACATCACGTGGGGCGTGACCCACCGGTTTCTGAAAAGGGGAGGCATCTCTCACGCCATCTCCCATGTTTCTTGAATCCTCAATTCCTTCCTTGCCCCACACGCTTCTCATCACTCATCACCTCCCTTTTTTTTTTTTTTCTCTCTCAATCTCTCTCAACCAAACAAACAAACAACGAACAATAACTCGTTCAGTTCAACTACTAACATGTAAAGCAGAAAATTATGAGGAACAAAAGGGAAAATTTCTAGTCATGGATATAATTAATATTGTTGATACAATTTACAAGAGCATGAGAGAGACATGAGACTTTTTTTTTTCTAGTTTCTACTAACCATTAATCTTTCTTCCTACAAAAGATCAATTAATGACACTAATTTTTCCTAAGAAGGAAAAAAAAAAAAAAAAAAAAAGAACTGGAGATCGAGACATACAAGCCCTGAACAAAAAGACGAGGGATTGTGGTTGTGATACTAGTGCTGCGTTTTCTCATCTTCTAACAAGCTGCAGATGGGTGGGTGAAGGGATTAAAGAAATGAGGTTTGGGTGCCATCGCAAATGAAGTCTTAGTGGATCCATCGCTGGTGATGCCGCCGATCCTCTCGCATGATGGGCACATGGTGAGCGTGGCCGCCGGCAGCTGCATGTATAGAGGCTGCGCTAGCTTCAAAGCTTTTAGCTCTTGTAGCTCCTTCTGTAGTCTCCTGTTCTCATCTGTGAGCGTTTCACAGCATTTCTTCAAGAACTCACAGTCTACTTCCGTTTGCTTCAGCTTTGTCCTGTTATAAGAAGCGATCGATAATAACATCAACCAGTTGATTTATTTATACCAGTTCAGATGTAGACTATTTTTTAACACATAAACCAACAAAAATATCCAAGAGAGAAAAAACTATTTTTCCTGTTAATTTTCTACGACAAGGACTAAGAAGCAGACCTGGCTCTTCTGTTTTGGAACCAAACTTCCACTTGTCGAGGCCGCAGGTTCAATTGTTTCGCTAAGGCTTGCTTTTGCTTCTGATATTTCCCGAAAATGAAGAAAAATAGCATTAGGAAAAAAAAAAAGAAATAACCTATTGAAAGTAGTAATATAGTAACATGATAAAAGGGTTAATTTAGACCTAAAAAAGAAAAAAAAAATAGAGTACCGGATTGAGAGTACTGTGCTCTTTAAAGCTGTCCTCTAAGAGGGCAGATTGTTCTTTGGTAAGCCTAAGTTTCTTCCTTGCACTACCCTCTTCATCTTCATCGCTGGCCCTGGAAGACACCTTCTCTACCTCCAATTCTTCATTCCCCAGATCCCTCTCCTTCTTGACGCTAGCGTTGGAAAAAGATGAGACACCACTATGAGGAGAAGTTTGCCGGCACACATCGGTGGCCGAATTGTCACAAGCCTTGTTCACGTCGATATTCACGGCTTGATATTTCTCGTCCGAAAGGCTTAACGTTAGAGACGGCTCATCGCTGGTTATTGCCATTGACGTAGTGGAGGAGGATAAGAATAAGTTGTCAAAGTTCAAGCATGGTTTATTCCTTCGATGATCAGTAGACCTCGGTCGTGTCTCAGCAGGCTTACCTTCGCAGCCCAAACCTAGACCAAGCCCGGTATTGCACAGATCCTCCTCAAACCCCATGTTGTTGGATCGATTTCAATCAAACACGGCACCGGTAGAAATATGGACTTTTGTCTGAGTTGTGTCGATCTTCTTGTAAGGAACGGAGACGGAGGAGGACGAGAAAAACTGAAAAAGAATGAAGACTTTGGGAGGTGGTGGGTGGCTACGATGATTATTAATCAAAGGAATGAATGAGTAGAGAAACGAATCTGGCGTGAGAAATTATGAAAATCCCCATGTCTCTCTCTCTACATAGGTTGACCATGAGAACCCCACTACTACTATTATTATTGGTCCCAGTGTCTAACAAACAAAATAACAAGCAATAACTCTCTCTCTCTCTCTCTCTCTCTCTCTCTCTCTCTCTCTACACATGTATAGAATGGGTGAAATGATGAATACGTGGATTCACATGATGTGAGTGGATGCACCACAGTATACACTACAAAGAACCACATCAAGAGAATGATTCGTCCTCGCTTACACCATCCACTCCGCACCCACGTACCTTATTAACTATTACATCTCTTTTCGTGTTCTTTTTTTGTCCTTTTAACTTTACATGTGGACAATTATGCTGCAACTTTTCCTTTGCTTAGCGTATGCTGTAACCACTTTACGGGGTATTATTTTCACTATATATGGAGAGAGAGAGAGATTGTTTCGCTACCTGATCAGTGTGTGTGTGCGCTTTGCATCACCTACAATACATGGTGCTAATTTACTAGGTTAATTTGTCTCAATTGATTAACCTAGCTACTAAATATCACCAGATACAATTTGGGTTACTTTCTATTTAACTATATATTGAGAAGTAATCGGTAGGTGCATGTAATGGTAGAGTCCAGATACAGGATTTTAATGCCCTAGTTTTCTGTATGTTAATTTGTTGTTGTAAGAAAAGATAAAAAGAATGGAAAAGAGGAAAGTAGGTGGAAGACACCAAACGAGTTAGAGTTGAGAGAGTTATAATTCATTCACAAGAATCCAGATCTTTGCTTAACTAGAAAGTTGATGTAGAGTGTTTTGGACCACTACTACTAGGAAGTGCATGTGTGTGTCTGAACACATCCATTCAAATTCAATAATGGTTTTGTCGGCTATACTCATTTTAATTTTAGGTCACCATTTATTTATTTTTTTTATTTATTACATGAAAGTAACAATATCGATCCATCTCAACAAACAATATCGATCCACCTCAACATCAGTTTTCTAGACAAGATTGATGACGCAAAGTGCAACCCATAATTAAGGTGAAAGTGATCATGGTCCACACCCTGCTCACGCTCACGGACCAGGTGAGTTTGGGTTGCAAGAATCAATGCCCGCCCGCTCCACCACACCCAGCAGCTGCATGCCTAACTATAGCTCCGACTGTCAAGTCAGTACTGATCAGTTTTAATTTGTCATATTTCTTTGAGTATTGTACTAATTAAATTGGAGTTACTGCTATCCAATAAGATACGAGCATGGCATGCAGTAACTTTGTCAAATTTAAAATACTCGAGTGACTTTTCTGTTCATTTGATAGCTGGGGTGTCTGTGTTTTATTGGGGGGCCATGAACTTCTCAGAATTAATGGATTTCTATACGTGGAATTAATGGATTTCTATCATTTATAGCTGTGTTTTATTGGTGTTTAATTACAATACCAAAGGCCACCCTATACGTGGAAATAATAGATTTCTATCGTTTAATTTTCTTGGCCATTGCATTAAGGTCATATATATATATATATATATGTTAATTTGGAGCCATACAACCGATATCCTCTAATCTGTAATTAAACCTTTTCGGGTTAAATAAATGGTGGTCCATGAACTGAGAACTGAAAACTAGTGTTGATCATTGAACCGGTTTGGTCCGGCCACGTACAGCATCAGCAATTTGATTGATGTATGCACTACAATTCTGGTGCCCCCACGTACTTATGTACATGTTTGACAACTAATGAATTTTGAAACTATAAATTGATTTAGTTTATTTGATTTTCTGGAAAAGTAAGAGGAAGGAAGAAGTCTGTGATGAGAGATGAATAGAAGTGTTTTTTTTAGTGCAGTTTAAGGAAGGATTATCCAAATCTTTGTCGACAAGTATCAAAAGCAAACAGATGGTCATTGACTTTGACACGCAGTTGAATACTGGAGTGGATATATGTATATCAACAGTAATAAATAAATAATATATATCAAAAAATAGAGAATTAATATTTTGGTTACCCTCTTCCCCTACCTCATCACTTTAATGTATAAATAAAAGGGATGATTGGGAACAATTGCTAAGGGCATAATTAATCAAATGAAATGGGCGATGTCATTAGAGTGATAAAGCAAAAATCGGCATTAATTAATTAAACGAAATAACGAAGGTTACTGGTGGTGGAGGTGGAGGTTCTCCTTCTCATGTAGACAGTTCTCCCCCTGGGCCCTGGCCTGGGCAATCTGTGCTGGTAGAGGATAAAAGTCATAAAGCAAAGAGATATGGAGTTGGGCGTGGGTGGACGCGTGTCAAGTGGAAGAGGTACGTAAGGGGTAGAAAAGGGTAAAGAAAGGAGGAGAGGCAGAGGTTAGGCACTAAGGCCCCACCAATGATTTGGCATGATGGGCATTCGATTCCGTGGGGGACGATTGTGGAGCGTAGAAGTTGGCGTTGGCGGAAGCCAGAGAGACTCTGAGAGGGAGAAAGAGAGAGATTGAAGAAGATAAGGTTATGCGATGAGATGATGATATGGGCCGGGGCCCGGGGCCGGATGTTGTCCTGTCTTTACTGCCAGCCGACCGTGTTGGTAAGATGAGAAGTGCGCTTTGTTTGGCTTTTCTTCGTCCCTGTCCATACCAACCGTCCAAATCAAGGAAACCGAGACTTTTGTCTACATTGTCCATTGCACATCTATTCCTAATCCCTTGTTTATTTTTTCATGTTTATTATTAATTAATTAAATTGCAGTCTACGCAATCTATTCCTACTTGTGTTCATTATTATAACCATATGATATCATATGTTCATCATCATCATCATAAAAAAAAAAATTATTAAAAAAAAGATAAAAAGACAACAACTGGATTTGGATTTGGAGGGTGTTGATGAACTGTTAATAAGAAGCCAATGGTTACGTATTGGACAACAAAAGTCTAGTCAGAGTTATACTGTATATATCCTCTTTTGATTTTATGATTATGTATATATGATGAAAGAGCATCCATCCATCCATCATCCATCATCATCAACGCACCGACTTTCTAAAAGCAAGACAAGCCTTTACCCCACTCACAACTCTCTTTTCTCTCTAATTGCGGAATTGGGTCTGCAAATGGGAACATCATGCTTCCGTTTAAAAGCTATAAGGGATCCATTTATATATTATACATAGACCCATGTCATTCCCACTACATTTGCTGGTTCAGTCATCTCTCTCTCTCTACAAGATGGGCATGCAATCAAGCATAATGGCCCCACTTAGATTATTATTATGTGGGAATGTAGAAAACTGTATTTCACTGTTAGTTAAAGGACTCGCCGGCCGGGCAACTTGTGGAACAAAAGTTAAAGGCACTGGGGTCAAAGGTCGAATATATAGTTGGTTGGAGCTAATTCTGCCACCTTAATTAGGGTTGAGTAATTAAATCAACATGCATGCTTTTATCGTATTGTGTTGTGGGCGTTCATGTATGCTTGAAATAGTGGGCGTTCATGTGCCATGTCCCAAGTCAATACATACTCAAAACAACTTGGCCAGTTCATGCATGCTTCTCTCTTAGCTATCCAGTCCAGATTGTAACCAGATCGATCGAGCACCAACCATGCATGGTATGGATAATGGACTGGAGGCAAGAGCCGCTGGCCCGTTGGGTTGGAGCAAGACCCCACCATTACTACGTAGTTGTTGTGTACTAACTAGACCAGCACACCCCTGCCCACCGCCCCGTTTCCATGTTTGGACTTTGGAGTCGTCGTCACTCACTCCTCACCGCCTCACCGGGAAAACGACCGAGTCGGGTCACCCACTCACCCTTCTTCTCATGTTCCAGTTCCACAACCTGATATAGTAAGCTATGACTTGTTTCAACTTTATGGAGTATGGAGTATGGGTTCTGTACGTAATTCAAAATTGTGAACCAATCAAATAAACTAAAGTTGCTTTTCACAATTATATTATATTCCAGAGCTAGCCTTTTTTTTTTTTTCTTTCTTTCTTTCTTTCTTTATGTTGAGCAAGTTCAAGTGGGGTGAACAATTTCATCATCAAATTAACCGGTTGTTATATATCCAAACACAAAGTGATCATGGTTGAGTGAGGGACCAGTCAGCCCTAATCCAACCCATATCTTAAATACTAGTTATATTTCTAAATGCTAACTTTTAACACAACCCAACCTAGCAATGTAGCCTATAATTAGTAATAAGCTGCAGGTGTGGGGGTCAGTTGCTTTTGTTTGTTAGCCCGGCCCAACTGAAGAAGCTTCAACCCTATCATCAACACGGCGTTTAATCCATCATCATCATCTGTCTCATTAATGTCAGACTAGTTGTTGCTGTTCCAGATTGGAAGACGAGTTCAAGAGTCGTGTATGCAATAATTTCCATCGTTGTGGTATTCAATTTATCCTCCATCCTGCGAGTGGAGGAGAGGAGAAACAAATATGTGGGGCCCCAAAAGGTCCATTGAAGATTGAGATCTCTGTTAGAAAGTCTACTACTGCAGCATGTAAAGCTGTAGGAAATTTGAAAAAGAAATGATTCTCTCTTGTTTGATGGTCTTTGTCAGTCCAAATTACCATGGTAATTGGCCTGTCTTCAAGCACAAAGTCATCTAAACCAAAACCAACTGAGAATGAAGTAACCAAAATTATTGTTCCATTGGTTAACTAGTAAAAGCAAACAATTAAAGACCCTATAGAGAGAGAGTGATCAGAGAAGGTGCTTTATAGTAAAAGTAGTAATAATAGTACTGGTAGAAGTATTACTTGTGGGTTAGTGAATTGAAACTATTTGTCTCTGTTATAAATAGAAATAGCTGAATGGAACAAATTAAAGTTTATGTTGAAACTTCATCGTTAAGAGCGAGAGAATGATCATCAAATTAATTAAAATTCACAAATGAATGTCAAGATATGATCATAATTCTATTTATTACATGCATGGAAACACATTTTTGAGTGCCAGTACCTCGAAATGGACGTCAAACTTGTAAATGATGAAACTTGAATGCCATGATATATCGATGTTGCAGCCCATTTGTTTTGGAAAACCATTATTGTACTCATGATATGGCGCAGTATAGTGTTAAATTGTTCATTGGCAGAGCAAAATTTTAGCTCTCAAGATTTATTTCATTGTACCAGTACGGAAAGTTGTCTAATTACCATATATTTACTCTACTCTATTATCATCATCATCATTTCGCTAGGTTCTGCTTTGCTTTTATTTCAGATTTGACATTTTCCTTCTTGTTTGTGACAAATTAAATAAAGTAGGAAATAAAAATGAAGTGGTTCCCACTTCATATGAAAAAGATTAATATTGAAGATAGGAGGAGGTTAAGGCTATGTTTGGGAGTGAGATAGGAATTGAAGCAATATGTTGCGGGCCCTCACTTAAAATGAAAGAATTTTTGAGGTATGAGGAAGGTGTTGCAAATTTTACATTAGTAATTAGTTTTTGGAAGCAATTAAAATATATATGCACTGTCAAATGTCAATGAATGTAATTAAATGCTGGTTTATTGCAAGTTGAAAGTCTCTAATGACATCAACAAGGAAGAAGAGATAAAAAACGACACCAAATTAGGTATTGGAAAAGGATTTGACAATTTATCTTTTACCAAAAGAAATGCTCCATCAAGATCGATAAAGCATAAGAAAAATTATATATATAATTCAGAAAATAGACCGACCCCAGAGTGGGAGAATGTATTCGTTCAATTCTTGCCGTTGATAATGGGGATGATGACAATGAGTGATGTATTAGTAAATTAAGGTGGCAACAGGTCAAGTCAAACTATAACATCGAATTGGTGGAATATAGCCAAAGTTGCAGTAGTGCTACTGGCCTGCGCCTACCTAGTCCGGCTCGACTTAGACCGATCGAGGGCTAAGTGAAAGAGTCCGGCCAAGGAGCTAGTACTGAAGTGAAGGGAGGGCTTAATTAATTGTGTAAGGTCGCATCTCCTTTTTGATAAAAATAATAGTTGTTGTATGTAGGTCCAAAATGTGACATATTGTCGAGTGGGAGTAGCCAACGTTATACGTTATATCCCTTATTCCATTTGGCTTTACAAGTGACTCATCCAAATCCAATCCAATAATAATCCATGGAATAACGACTGAAGGAAGGAGTCGATATGCAAAAGCCAATTCAACTCAAAACAAATTCTATATTCATTATTTACATTTTTTTTCTTTACATAATTATTAATTATATTATCTTCAGAAAGTCAATGCCCAATTGAGACTTCTTCAACTAAATATAAAATAAAAGAAGAAGAAGAAATGATGAAAATGAAAAATAATCTATCTGCCGTAGATACGATTCATATTATATCAATCCCCCGAATGTGAACATTAATTCCATCTGATGAATCACTTGTAGATCAACAGAACAGAATCCCCATCTCGTTGTGGTGGGCCCAGTGGCGTCAACCTTTGATCTCTTTTATTATTTATTTATTTTTCTTCTGTTAAACATCACCTCAATGAAGTCAACGACAATCATGTATGTAGAAACTTTTTTTTTTTTTTGTTAGAAAAAAGAAAAAGGAGGGAAGAGATGCTTGCTGTTGCAGTTGCACCAAGGTGGGGATACATTCAAAGCTTGGGGGAATATTATTTCTCTTAACCTTGTCATATTGTTATTTGTAGTGGGGTCCCCGTGTTGGTTTGCATTGCATTCCACCAGTGCAGTGCATTTCATCAAGATGTATAGAGAGAGAGAAAGAGAATTTACTTTGCTTTGTTCAATTTGCATCTCATGAAGAACACGCTCAGTGGCAAGTTGACAATTACGAAATTAAAAAAAAGTAGTTGAAAAGTGGTCCTAACAATTAACTACGGGCTTTCCAACCGTCACCAACTACATTACATTACTTTGGTCATGGTGGACAGTCTCAAATCAACCATGAAATTTATTAAATGCTTCATTCGGTTTACATCTAAACCTATATATATTTAGACCAGTGGCTGAAGGTTTTCCAAATATCCATTATATACCCATAGAAAATTAATTTGTTCATGAACCCGACTGATAGCTTTAAAACAATTTGTTTGTTGGATGGTGATCACAGCTTAGAAGAAGCCACGTGGAAATCATAATTCAAGTTCATTCTCTGACTACACCATTAATTTGAAAATTTTGGGTCCAAACAGAGGTTGACCCATCAGAAATTGTTGAACAGCACATGGCCAATATGAATAGATTCTCTTTTAAAATGGTAGGGAGGATATTTGGGGCCTGATATTTCAAGTAATCTGTTCCGTCTCTTACATGCCCATCCCTTTTTCACTAGACTTCGACTCTTTCTGGCAGCATATATTTTCCCTTATGAACACTTTCTGCAAATTTTTTAAAATATAATCTCAATTTTTCTAGAATTCTAGTATTGTCATACTTATGTTTTCAAAAACGATAGTGGTCTCATGATGGGTTGAATCAGCTATAGTCAAGAAGGAGTGATACCGGAAGAGTTTTGATTTTATATATATATTAATTTGTTGAATCCTAATTCTTGAAGCCAATGTAGTATGAAATTTTGCATGATTAACTCATCTTTAGCAACAAGGGAAAATCTATGATACTGGAAAAACATGGTATCGGAAATGAATACCACCTGATTGATCACCTTTTTTTATGATACCAATTGATTGGTCTATAATTTTTTCCTATGTTAATATTGTCAAACCCAACAACAATTTACTTCCTTTTGCTTCACTAGAACATCTTTTTTTTTTTATGTTTCACTAGGCTAGCTAAAACACCTTCTTTAAATATGAGATTATTTTCTTTTTCATTTTTTTCCTGTTAATATGAATGAAGATAATGAAGAGGAATTAAAATCAGATCAAGTATTATAATGCATGTATGAATGATATTCAGTTTGAAATTAATGTACTCTTCCCAAGTGAACATTGTTAAGACAAGTGTGGGAAAATTAAAAAATAAAAATAAAAAATCACCCAAAATTTGCCATTTCTGCATGAAATGTATATAATAAAATTGAGCAATCCAACGCATACAAATTTGTATTCTTGTCTACCTAACAAATACATTTGTGGAATTTTAATGTGCCACTTCCTTAATTTTAATGAATAAATTCCATGGTATAAGCCAAAAAGAAATAAAAACTTCAAATTAGCCCAGACAAATCTACATGTTATATATCATGGATAATCACTCTCCCACCACTAGTTATCACATTTCTTGTCGTTGGGACGTTTCCTGGCTATATACAAGTAAATCTCCATCGATTGGACCAGTCATACACCATCACGTGCTTCCTTTCAAACCGTTGCAATCCAAAAGTGCTTTCTGCACTTTCGACAATATCTGGACCTTTGATTCGTTTGTATACTCTCAGGGCGCAAGCTCTAAAGGCTTATTTGTATTCATATGTCATTGCTTAATTAATTTGATAATGATATAAGTGTGCGTGTTAGCAGACAGTTGTTTATATGTATAAATTGTTTCTTTGAGCAGACCATGGACCTATTGCAGAACAAATCCTTTCCAGGCCCAGCCCAAGTTCTCAATATATGGATCACATGATATGATCCCATTGCAGATAACTTGGGCTGGGTCAGTCAGACCTTGCCCAAGTCACAACCCCATATCTGAAACGGCCTAAGATGTGGCCCGAATGGAATCAATGTTCACAACCCTTATGTGACGATACAACATGCCACGAGCTCATATTGGTGCCCCACATGCGTATCTCAGCGTGCATTGGGAAGATTCATACTTATCATGGACACGGAGAGATGTTGTTAATACACGGTTGGAATGGGCTGTGGGGCATGTGTTGGATGCATTCTATAGGGTGCCCATGCTACTTCATATGATATGCAGTAAGGATTACTGGAATCGATTCCCGATCTCTTGCCCACAAGAACTCTATCCACCCTTATCCACAAAACATTACACCCATGAATTGAGAATATCTCTTCGTGCATAATAACATACAAATGCAACATGGGGATGTGATGTCATGTGGGTACGCAAGTGTGGGTACGAAATCCAAACTCATGAATCGGTATTGGAGATTTCAAAAATTAAAAATAACAACCATAAAATCATTCTCCCCAGGTATATGGTTCTCATTTCATTCATGGAGTATGGCTGGAAGATCAAGTAGTGGTTTTTGCTTTTATTCTGTTTTTGTTTTTTAACCACAGTAGAACACGAGGCAAGAATAATTAGATTTCCAAACATTACCAAGAATAATTTTTTAGAGTTCGATTATGATGCTTGAAATACATGATACCGATAAACTTATAACAAATCAATTGACATCATAATTTGTTGGGCTTTCATCAAAATTCAAAATTCAAGACGATTTTGATTGGTCCAAGCCTTTCTGGTATCATGTCTTTCTGCATTATAGAATTTTTTTTTCCAATTTTTAAAATCATTCAACTGTCTACTCTACCATAAGATTTGTGAAGTTATGTCTTGGTATCTCCATGCATTCCCAGCGTTGGATTGGGTTAGTCTAGGGCTACTAAACCCCAAGATTTAAGTGTTTTGGGCTCAATCTGGACCTAGGTCCAAAAATATCAATCTAGTCCATGTGAGATTCTATAATTCAGATTGGTCAGCGCCCCTCGAAGAAATGAAAATGTTAATTAGGACCATTTCCAATACGGGTTTTTGTCTCAAATCCTCAGACAATCCTTGAGCTTTGTTAAAAAATTACTTTAGACCCTAAGGAATTAAAAACTCGAACTATGATGGAAAGGCTATGACATTTCTAATGTCATTGACTGATCCGTTACAATAAATAAAATTTATACTATTTTAAAAAGTACAAATAGCCTCAGTAATATTTATGAAAATTTTTAGGACAAAATTTGTCCTTCCATATTTAATTTTTTTGATAAAAAATGAGGGCAAAAGGGTAATTAATTATTAATATTAAATGAGTTGGAAAGAGACAATTATAAGATATTCAATGCATTCAATTTCTTCTCATTAAATTCAACACTTAAGGTATTAATTTGCATTCATCTTCATTGAATCATATATTTAAGGAATTTTTATTTCATCTCATCATTAAATTCTATTAATCAAACTCATACATAATAAATTAATAATTCTAATAACATAAAAACATACTTTTAAAATCTACCTTAAAAAATAGTGTTTTCATCCTAGGTAGAGTTAAGAAATTAAACTATTTCAGGTCAAATGGGTTAATCCATGTTGTCACAATTAAATAATAAAATTCAAAATAGATACAATGCAAAAATAGAAATTAAAAAAAAAATGGGAACATTTTTAACATCATATATTCAACATATTAAAAAATAATAAGTATGATAAATAAGAAATGTGTTTATTAATTTTAGAAATAGAATATAAAATTTAAAACCAATTAGAAATAAAATTGTTTTTCTACTCTCTCTCATTAAATCTCATATTAAGGTATATTCTCTTATAAAATCCACAAAATTAATTTTAATATAATAAAAATAAATATTTTGAAAAATAATTTGAAAACAAAAATATTTTCTTCCCTTCATTTTGGGTCAAATGGGTTAATAAACAATGTCATAACTAAATAATAAAAAATATAATATATAATACAAAAATAAATGGACATATCTCTAATATTTCATATTCATTATACTAAATAAAAATGCATATAAAATGTAAGAAGTAATTTTATTAATGATGAAAATGGAATGCCAAAGTTAAAATAAACCTATAAATAAAATGATGTCATAGTCAAATAATACATTTTTTATAAATAAAAAATATTTGGGCACATATCTAATGTTATATATTCATAAAAATAAATATTGGGTACATCTTTAATATTATACATTCATTATCAATGAAGGAAATGTAATATAAAATTTAGTGTCAACCTATAAATCAAATTATTTTCCTTTTTGATTTGTGAGTTAGTGGTTTGGGTCAAATGGATTAACCGATGATATGATAGTTAAATAATAAGTCTTAAAAAATAAAAAAGTACAAGTAATCAAAAGAATATATAAAAAATTATATATTAATTATGTTAAACAAAAACTAAGTATGATAAATAAAAATTATTTATATAATGTAGATGATATATAATTTAAAACAAATCTAAAAGTAAAGCTATTTTCTTATTTAGATGGTGGATCAATGATCCAACTTTTCAAAGAAACTCATGATGTCATAATTGAATAATAAATATTTAAAAAAAAAGATAAAACACAAACAATTAAAAAGTACAAAATTCTATCGCATTTGGGAACATTTATAATTTTATATATTCCTCATAATAAATAAAAATTTGTTAAAAATAAAATTTTGCTTTTATTTATGGAAAAAATGGAATAAAAATTTTAATAATAATTGTTATTGTAATGTAAAATTTCCACATGCAATGCAATGCTCATTTACTACAAGCATTTGAGTTTATTTTTAATCATATTGTTACTTTTGTTAATTTTCAATTTTGGAATAATCATTTCCAACTAATGGCATTAAAAACATATTGGCGTATAGGTGTAAATCGAGTCATCCCGCTTGTAACCCGGCCTAACTTTGGACCGACTCGACCCGATACGGCACAATGACACACAGGTCGTGCCAAGCCCGGCATGATGGTCTATGTCATGCTAGACCTAGGGTTCGAAGTCCACGGGCCAGTACATTGGGATTCTAAACCGATAATCTAGGTAATTCCAATTAAATTAATTTTTATTTTTTTAGAATTAAAAAAATGTCTGGCTCCTCCTGGAACCAATTCCCCAACATGTTCAATGTCGACGATATTCGGTTGCATCATGATAGTGTTAGCACTGATATGGATGCTATTGGTATTGATGGAACTTCTGCCCCTAGTATTGATACTAGGGGAAAGAAAAAGAGGGCATCTAACTTGATTAGCCTGGTTTGGAAAATATTTAAAGTAGTGGAGGTTGAGGGGAAGGGAAAAAGAGTTATTTGCCAAAAATGTAGGAAAGACTTTAGCTATTGTAGCAATGGTGGCACTGGCCATTTGGGCAGACAATTGCTCATCCATGAGAAAAAATAAGAAAAAGAATAGAAAGAAACAACACAAACACAAATTGTGAAAATATGAACATTGAAATTGGAAATAAAAAAGAATGAAATTAATAGTTTATTATTTGAAATGTATAGTTTATATAAATCTGAAATAATAGGAAATGATTCTACAAGTTGTACAACTGCATCTTCTACTTCTGAACTTGATCACAATAGTAAAAGAGAAAAACTTTTTTATTTAATAAGTAGAAGGCATAAATCTGCTAACTCAACAAGTTCATTTACGAAACATAATTTTTATTTACAAGCAAATTTTTCTACTTTAGGTGAAGGAACAAATAATTTTGATATTTTAGCCTAGTGGAGTGAACATTCAAAAAATTATCTAGTTCTCACTGCCATGGCACATGATCTACCAACCCCTTCGATTCCATCGGAGTCTTGTTTTAGTGCAATTACTAGGGTGTTGGACGACAAGAGAAGTTGTATGAATGATGAAAGTATAGAGATATGCCTTTGCTTTAAATATTGGCTGGATGTTGAAGGCATATTACAAGACAAAGGAGGGCATGACACTACACTCGATATTTCACCTAAAGCATATGATGAAAGTCACGATTCGTGAACAATAGTTGTATAGCATTTTTTTTCAAATTATTGTAAATTTTATTTAATTTATTTGCTATTTTTTAACAATGTAATTTTGTATTTTTAGTTTATAACTATACTGTATTTTTATATTTTATTAATTTATTCCATTTTCCAATTTTCATATTTTTCTTTCAATTTGTTATTCCATTCTTATTTGGTTAAGTATTTTTTTCATTTATTTGTTAGATTTCTCATTTCTTATTTTTTTCAAATAGTTCCCAAAGGCTAAAGGAAAGTTAAATATTTTAGTTTTACACTTTTACTTAACAAAGAAATAAAAATAATATTTTTTTTCAAAAAAATAAAAAATAAAATAAAATAAGGTAAAAAACCAGTTTGGCCCAATTCGGCCCACGCCAAGGCCCAACCTATAGCCTAACCCAGGCCCATAGCATGGTGTGGACCCACACGAGCTTGGGCCGTGGGCTGTGCTGAGCCGACCCCCCAAGTTACCCCTAGGGAGGGCAGCACCAACACGGCACGACCCTCATTTTGTGCAGACCACCCACGAGCATGACCTGTTTTACACCTCTAAGCAATCGTCGACACTCCTTCTCTACCACCTCTCCCTTCCCATGCACCTTACCTTCACAACTTTCATCTTTCCAGGTCTGGATCAAGTCGATCACTCATACAGAAATTGTCCCAAGTAACTTCTCATAAGCTTGGGGCAATTCACACTTGCCTCCGAGATCGTGACACATAGCACTTTTAAGATTTGTATTCAATTTGATTAAATTTTGAATTAGAATTTTATACTAGTGTTTGGAACTGATGTCATTTTCTTGAAAAAAGGTGCCACATCAGTGTCATGTCTAAAATTCGTGTTTTTGGACATATCTCGACGTTTGCTTATGTGGTTTTAAAAAAAATTCTCAAACCACACCTTAGAAATTGGGAAAAGTGTGATATGAGAAAATGTACTTTTTGGTGTTTTCTTGTTTTTATTATTGCTACAAACATGGCATTGAAAAATGCCTACGTGGCAGCACCAATAATGATCCCACACAAAAAAAAAACACACATACACATTTTTTTGAGAAAACGACATGCCAATGCAGCACCGTTCTCTCAAAAAGCACTTCTTATAAAATGACATTGATGCCAAACATGGCAATAAACAATCTTATATAACAATCGGACAACATAGGATAATTATATGTATGTGTTGTATTTATTAACCTTAGGCCGTGTTTGGGAGTGCTTAAGTTAAAAAAGTGCTTAAAACAGGTGCTTATTCCAATAAGCACTTATTTGCATTTGACACCCAACTTTTTCAAGTGCTTATTTTAAATATATTGGGCATTTGGTAGTCTTTTTCTCTAATAAGCACTTAAATAAGCATTTGTGACTATTTTATCCTTCATTTTCTTTCAATTTTTCAAAATATACTCTTTGAAAGAACTTTTATTAAATTAGTTTTATAAAAACATTTTTTTGAAAGTACTTTTATAAAGACACTTTATGAAAGCACTTTTATAAAAGTACTTTTATGAAAGCACTTTATAAAAGTACTTTTACAAAAGCACTTTTAAGAAAGTACCCTTATGAAAGAATTTGTGAAAGTACTTCTATGAAAGCAATACTTTTATAAAAGTGCTTTCATAAAAGTACTTTCGTAAAAATACTTTCTTAAAAATGCTTTCACAAAAATACTTTTATAAAAGTGCTTTTGTACAAGTGTTTTCATAAAAGTACTTTTATAAAATTCAAATAGGGATAATTTTATAAGTAGTATTTTAAGATTCAACTAGGGATAATTTTGAAAGAAAAAAATAATAATAAGTGCTTATTGTATAAGCACTTAAAAAGAACAAGAAATTTGGGCTTAAAAAATAAGCCCTTATTTTAAAATAAGTACTTATTTTAGGCTTATTTCTCAAATACTAATAAGTGCTTAATAACCCAAATAAATATTTATTTTAAATAATTATTTTTTTTAAGCACTCCCAAACATATCCTTACACTGAGCAAAAATCTGGCCAAACCAAGCTTGAAACACTAAACAAAATCTTGAATCTAGTTCATGGGCCCGTATGCTTTTTGGAAGGGATATTCCCCACTTCGAATCAAGCCGAGTCAATTCGATCAAGATAGAGTGACCGGCCATATATCATTCGACAATCATCTAATTCAACAGGGCATCACTTTGTTAGCATCAAAACTAAAAAGTGATGAGGGCAACCTAGTTGCTGAAATGGTTCTTTTGAACATGGAGAGAGGTGCAAGATTAAGAACCTTGCCGCTTAGGTATATTATACACAAAATATGATTATTAGCATTTTGTGTCCATAAATTTTAAGATCCTGTTCACAATCTCTTAATCAAAATCTGGATGGGCTACTTACAAGATGCTATCCATATCTTAGCCGCACGTTGAAACGATTTCTCCTCCTTATATGTTGTCAATATGCATTACCAATGAAAAAAGGACAACTCCTAATAATTATTGTTTGACAAGTGAAATGATTTTATTGGATGACATTTTGAATCATTTGGCCCTATTCGTTTTTCGGTAAGTTATTTATCAAGGTAAATATAATTATCTAGGTAAGTTTTTCATAAGAAATACTTACATGGGTAAGTATATTTATCTATGTTCTTTTATTTCCTAGGTAAATAAGGTAATGGCCATTTTAGCCATAAAAATCCATTATTAAAAGGGGTATTTTTGTCTCATTCAAGTGTTAGCAACTTTTCCCTCCCACCTAGGAAATGGGTATCACTTACCCAGGAAAATAAACTCAAATGATCTATCAATGTATCTCTACCCCAACCTTTTTAGTAAAACTAAATGGCAAATATTATGGCCATTTCAAACTAAGACAAGGCCTCAGACAGGGAGATCCCCTCTCCCCATATTTATTTAACACAGGTATGGAGATACTAACACAACTACTAGCATGTGCTGAAAGTGAAGGTCTCATTGATGGAGCCAAAATTTGCAGGAATGGCATGTCTGTTACTCATTTGCTATTTGCAGATGATTGCATCATTTTCTGCAAGGCGGATGTGTCACATGTTAAAGTTTTGAGCCAAATCTTATATATTTTTTAGCAACTTTTGGGACAAAAGGCAAATTATGAGAAATCCTCCATCATGTTTAGCAGCAATGTCGCAAGACACCATAGAAATTTTATCTCTCACATACTCAAGGTTAGAAAAACCTCTACAAGGCACAAAGTACCTGGGCACCAGACTAGGAGTTCAAGACAATAGGATAGCAACACATCTGCCCTTAGTGGATCAAGTGATATCAAAAATAACATCTTGGAACTCTAGATTTCTATCCCAAGTAGGGCACACCACTCTGATTCAATCAGTCCTCCAAGCCATGCCAGTCTACTCCATGCAAACGCCTCTTCTCCCAAATGGGACACTCTCCAAACTAAACAAGTTGATGAGGGACTTCTGGTGGCATATGGGTGATACCAAGTCTAAACACACAATACAGTGGAGAATAACAGACCAATCAAAATAAAATGGAGGTTTGGGATTCAGAAAAAAAAGTCAAGACATGAACAAGGTAGTTTTGGGGAAACAGGTACGGAGAATGATATTCCCTCTCAACACATTGTGGAGTCAAATCATCAAACAAAGGTACTTCCCAACTCAAAGCCCATTTCAGGCCAAAGTCACTCGCGCTTCATCACTACGGTGGCGTTGCACACACAAATTTCTAAAAGAACTGAAGCCAAACATAATATGGCAAGTCAGTTCGGGTAGGAACATTTCAGCCTTCTCGGACCCATGGGTTCCAACATTATAGGGGGTATCCCACATCCAAGAGATACAACCTGTTAGATAGTTTTGTATGCCCTTAGTTTCAATCAAGATGATGTACTTTATGAGTTTATTGTAAATGAATAAAAGTGCATATTTGATTCATGTTCCCTTGGTATGTTTCTGTGTAATACCCTTAAATTGGACACTTAATGAGACTCTTGTTAGTTTAGAATGTTCACAGCCAGTGGGTCGGTCTGGGGAGACCTATCCTAACAAGGCTGACACTGTGGTGCCACCAAGTCGGTTGGGGTGGCTTGTCTCAACTACCGGGGTGAGACCCTAGGCACATACAGTGTAGGATTAATTGAATATTTGAACTGGGCCAGATTTCCAGTATTGCCCTGGACCTTGGAGATTGATGGGCAAAACTGGAAAGTTATACCTGACCCCTAGACTCGATTATGATACTGCACTAGGTGTCAGATTGGGCTGTCTTTGATGTACCATTCGGTGAGATCCTTAGCGGGGGTCAAAACCTGGGTATGTTGGGATAGTCTGAGAATTCATCTGAGTGGGTGATCATAGCAGATCAACCCCTTTGTCGGACAAAGGTAATGATCGGGGATGCACTCTCACTGATGGAAACCAAGACTACCGGCAGCCGATTTCAATCGTTGAGATTTGTTTTGCAAAATATATTTTATATGAGATATAAAAGTATATATATTATGGTTTCGAAATGATTTGTAAAATGTTTTAATTCCCGGGATCCATATAAGTAGAGAGTGCAACACTGTTCCTTGCAGCCGAGGGAGAGGTCCTCTCTTGTCGGGCAGTGTATGATCATTATGGGCTGAGAGGTTAAGTGTAAGACCATTGAGGATAATACCTGATGGGCTAATCTTGCATTTGCCCACAGTCCCTAGGTGTTATAAGGTGGCTTGGCCCAGGGACCACTTAGGGTAAGTGTTGGGCCCATAGAGCCCATAAGATGGGTTTCAGGGGGTGCATTGTCCATAACAGTGTATTCGGCCAGGCCTTGTAACAAAGGCTGGGCCGAACCCATGTGGCTGATGTGTAGATCAATGTTTGGGTCCCATGCCATATAAGGAAGCCCAACTGGGCAGCAGTTTAGAAGGCTAAATGAATACATAACATTAATGGGCCTTAAGCCCATTTCAAACTGGGTTGATTTGATCAATCATTTAAAGGGGCGATTTCTGAGATGGATCAGTTGATAGGATTGGACCCAGACCCTATCCACTTGGAGAGTCCAAGATCTAAATAAGATTTAGATTTGGAAGCCTCCTAATTAGATTATGAGATGGCTGATCCGATCTGCAGATAAGATAAGGGTTATCCCTTATCACTTAAATGGACTTCTTATCCAAATATGATTTGGATTAACAACTCTTAATGGGATTAGGAGCCGATCCCTTTAAGATTATAAAAGGAGGAGGGGGCAGCAGCCTTTAGACATGCAATACACAACTCATGTCTTCAGAGCTGAAATCACAAGAAGAGAGAATTCTGCATCTTGTGAATATTCTCTTGCCACCTCCTTCCTGTAGCCGCCGCCTCCAGCAGTTCGATCTCCTCCTCTCTACAGGAGTAATTAAGATTCAATCTTGATACCCAGTTGATTCTTGTGAAGGGTCAAGTTTTTTTAGAAGAATACTACTGATTCTGCTCCACCCTGCACTGCGCCATCTTTAGTGGGAGCAGATTTTGGATCTTTCCTTGGGCGTGAACACCTCCATTGGGAGGTACTGTTTCTCCGTATCAGGTATAATCTCTTCCTACTTCTTTTAGTTTAGATCTGGTTCAGTTCATGGTTCAAGAATGATCATTGAAAATATGATTTTTTAAATAGGGAATTCGATTCCCAGTTGAAGGGAGAGAAAAATTTTTGAAAATTGCCCCCTTATTCCGCAATCTTTGGGCATCCATGTGATGGATATCTTATCCTTTCAATACAACCTTTGAAACTCATGGTAACCAACATGTTTCATCACTATTGAACCCAGACCAAAGTTGGAACCGCCATATTCTAGCCCAAATTTTTTATGAACAAACATGCTCTCATATCCTTCAAATTACACTTGACATAGAGTCAAGCCAAGATAATATTTTGTGGAAACGCAACACCTCTGGAACATATACAATGAAGTCAGCATACAAGGTTTTTGAAAACCATAAACCGTCATCCTCCAAAGCACATTTCCCATCAAATTACACCTGACACATATTCTTCATTTGGAAAGTGGTTTGGAATGGCTTCCTAACCCAAAGTAAATGTACAAAATGGCTCCACCCCTCCGAAACAGACTACCCTTTCTGTAAATATCAAAAGGAAACAACCTCACATCTCCTCTTTACATGCCCTTTCACAAGAGTAGTTTGGTGTGAAGCTTAGGTAGGGCTGAATCTGAATGACATCAAAGAGGAAGAGGAAGTTTATGTCTCTATCATAAAGTGGTGGGAAAAATTAAAAAAGAACTTATCGCCACAAGAGGCCATACATCTAGTGGGGAAGGGTTGCACTTTACTATATCTCATATGGAGAGCCAGAAATGACCTCATTTTTTACCATAAGAACACCAACCCAAAGGACATTATTTCTCGAGTGTGGAAGTATCAATGCTCTTAAGACTAGTGTTTCAAAAATATAAGGACTACCTCCCCTACAACGAGAGAAGGAACACCTTTCATCATCCATGCATAGGCAGAGGCACAGTTCTTGCTGAAGGAGAATCGTGTTAGGCAATCGACAGTTATGATGCAGAACTATGGGCCCTAATTCAAGGGCTTAAAGCATCCAGCCAACTCGAGATATTCAAGATCATCATATATAGCGATTCATCACAGGTGATAGACTGAATAAAAGTCAACCAAAGAGATGGATATACTGGTTACATTCAACACAATTATCAAGACTTTTATCTAGTTTTGAACAATTACAGTTTGTACATATAAACAGAAACTATAACCTCATACACTAGCTGTTTGGTTTAACTTAATGAAGGGCTGGCTGTTTTTCTTTTTGGAAAAAAATAATCAAGATAGATGGTTTTAGATTTTTATTATTCCGAACTCGCAACAATTCACCTTATTAGAGTCTAGAGCCTAGACTGATCCATCGTCAACGTGCCTCTTAACTCCAAAGTCCAAACAGATGGGAAAAACAAGCACCGCGAACCTATTACTCTCCTTCCTCTTCGTCTTGTTCTCATCGTTTCCCCCTTTAATCACAGCTGAAGTATCAAAGCTTGGCTCCTTCAGATTTGCTCCTCGTTTCTTCGGGGGATTTGCAGCAAATGCAGACCTTAACAACTTACAAACACACAAGTCGCTCAAAATCCAATATGAAACCCGATATTTCACACAAGTCCTCGATCACTTCAGCTTCTCCAGGCTTCCAACATTTCAGCAGAGGTACCTCATCAACACTGACCACTGGCTCGGCCCCAATAGGATGGCCCCCATTTTCCTCTATTGCGGTAATGAAGGCGACATCGAATGGTTCGCCGTTAATACTGGCTTTGTTTGGGAGATTGCTCCTCTATTCAACGCCATGGTTGTCTTCCCTGAGGTCACCACTCCATCTCGCCAGCTCTAATTTGCCCTTTGTTTGTATTGTAGAAGTAACTTTACTGAATTTAAGCTTAGAGTTGAGTTTTTTGGTTTTTTTTTTGTTTAATTTTCGTGGTTACACGGCAGCACCGGTACTATGGCAAGTCTATGCCCTTTGGAAGTAGAGATTCAGCGTATAAGAATGCTGCTTCTTTGTCGTATCTCACTGCTGAACAAGCTCTTGCAGACTTCGCAGCTTTGATTACTGACCTGAAGCGGAATATGTCTGCTGAGGCTTGCCCGGTTGTTTTATTCGGTGGATCTTACGGCGGAAGTTAGCTCTCTCTGATTTGTTTTGTTATTTCTTGTTAGTTGAGATTGTGAGCTTTACTAGTTATAAATAATCTTTCTTTTTATTACCAAAACAGTGTTGGCAGCATGGATGAGGCTCAAGTATCCACATATTGCTATCGGGGCACTCGCTTCCTCAGCGCCCATTCTGCAATTTGAAAATATTGTGCCACCAGAAACATTTTACGACATTGTCTCCAATGATTTCAGGGTCTGTCTCTTATAACTCACTGGCACCTTTATAAATATATGTCTTTGTACACTTTGAGTTGCAGATTTTTATCCTCTTATGTATGCAGCGTGAAAGTGTCAGCTGCTTTAACACCATAAAAAAGTCATGGGATGCAATAGAAGCTGAGGGGCAAACAGAAGAAGGCTTGCTTCGCCTGACCAAGGAATTCCACCTTTGCCGGTAAGGATAGGATGCATTGTCTGGATTCAATATCTAGGCCCCAATATGTTTTAGCAATATGGTATTATGTTGATGCTTTCGTTTTGAATATATTGAATATTTTTTCCCTTTTTAATCATATTTTCGAAACTTAATTTATCATACATCATGAATGGAAGGAACCTGAGAAGCACACAAGATCTTGAAGATTGGTTGGAATCTGCTTATAGTTATTTGGCAATGGTGGATTACCCATATCCTTCTGATTTTATGATGCCTTTGCCAGGAAATCCAATAAAAGAGGTAAGATACAATTTACAACATAATTGAAATAATCTCTTGGCCAATGTTGGATAGCTGCTATGGTATGTAGTTTCTTGGTCTTATCTCTGTCTTTTTTCTTTTCACAAAATTGTGAAAGTACTATACCCTGAAAGCCACTTAACTGTGTATTAACTGTGTATAATACACAGTAGTCTGCTGAGTTTGTTGGGACAAAAACATATACGGTGTGTTGAGGCTCACCATTATCAGTAGAGGTTGTGCTAAATAACATGACGGTTTTTTGTTTCTTTCTTTTTATTTTTTGATAAATGGTGTATGCATATATATTGCATTTCTCTATGTGGTAAAATTGGAAGGCTTACCTAGATAGAGAATCCTTACATGGTCGATGAGTTAAAACCATGAATTATGCAAGTATACCTCTTTGGCCATCAAAACCAGAATTATATTAAATCTTCCAATTGATTCTGCAAATGTTCAAAAGAGAAACCAATGCAGCACTAATAGGCCATACTCACGTGGATATAGGTTCATCCTAGATGGCTTTGTTAATGCTCTTGTGCCCATTAACTACAGTAGGTTCTTTGTTTACAAGCTCAATATTCTTGGACCATGACTTGCAGCCCAATTCATTTTACCTACAAACCTAAGGTGGTCAAGTTCATTATGGCAGATTGGCAGGCCTAGGGTGGAAGAAACTAGAAGAAGAATATCTTCAAAAAATATCCTAAGAGATAATACCAATTAAATAATATTCTAGATGCTCGGGTATTTTGTGATTTTATTTTCTTGTTTTCCAAGGGAATTTATCTTTCTATGAAAGGCATTGTACTCCTTTTTCCCCTTTTAAATGCATGAATATTATTAGATCTGAGAATTGGAACCTAGCAGTGAGGTCATGGTAGTAATGTCTGATTTTAGTTCTTCCTCAGCCAAAAGCGTACCTGATGCTTTGGCAAGAGCTGCAGTTGTAATGTCTAATTTGGAATGGCGGCACAAGACAGGCTGTATGTGTAAAGGGCTTCTGTGTAAACTGTTTTTGACATGGAAGCTATGAGCTGTTGTACTAGTTCAATATAATTTGATCTCTTGGACTTTAGGGGTCATGACTTTTTTGATAAATAACAGAATGAATTTCATTCATATAAAAAGGATTACAAGAAAAGCCATAAGGGTAACAAGATCAGAAGCTACAAGACAGAAAGAACCTTTAGGGGTCATGATTTCTCTTGCTTCAATCAATAATATGCCTCTGATAATTGTTAATGGTAAAAAAAAAGCGATCCTATTTTCCAAGTGCATGCTAGAGTGGAATGCCGGAACAGGATTTTTGCAGCTGTTCTATGTAGTTGGCTCTGTGTTGCTCAAACAAGGATACAGACATGGACATGGATATGAGAAACTGGGATACAACTCAAGATTTCCTAAGATCCTGAGCATGTTTGTGTGTGGTATCCCATTTAATATGCTTAAAAGTTTCTTTCATTTCTAATTTTTTAAGTTAGATTTCACTTCTCAATATGCATATCATGTCAAATTCAATTAAATTTCTATAGTATATACATTCTTATTATGTGATTTCTTAACCATACCATTTTAATGTTTTAAAAAGGTTTACACCATGAAGTATACATAAATATTTGAGAAACAAGGAAGTATTTCCACATTTCCTGTATCAGAGTCTTTATGTCATCTTGGGTAGATAGGTTTTTTGACATCACATGTTGGTGGTTTAGCACCTTTCTTTGAGTGCCTATTAAGCCTCTGGATATCCATTATGTAGAACTGAATTATTTGTATTTATCATTTTAATCATAAGATCTTTTCTCATTAAAACTTGTTATTTATATCTGGTATATAAACTGAGACTCAACCAAAGCCTCATATGGGGTACAGAATGTCAAACAATTAACCTTCACTGAGAAGCTTATATATGTGTGTATATACTTATTTATGTCTGTCTTTCTAGGTGTGCAGAAAGATTGACAGTTTTCCTGATGGGACTAGTACTTTAGAGCGTATATTTGCAGGAGTAAGTGTCTATTACAATTATACTGGAGTAGTTGACTGCTTTGACCTGGGGGATAGTAATCAGGATTTGGGAGCCGATGGATGGGATTGGCAGGTCTACTCTTCCTTTATCTTATTGATTATAAAGCTTTTCGACGTTTATTATATCCAAATAACTCGCGTTAAAATTTTCCTGGAAGTATTGTTATATCTAATTGAGTTTTCCTTGAAATATATAGGCTTGCACGGAGATGGTTATGCCAATGTCAAGCAGCCAAAGCACCAGCATGTTTACGGCATACGATTTCAATTATTCTTCTTATCAAGACGAGTGCTTTAAGCATTTTGGTATCAAGCCAAGGCCTCGATGGATAACCACTGAATTTGGTGGACATGTAAGATAATAATGGGTATCTAAATTTATTTGCTTCTTTCAATCAATAAACATGAATTAGTTTATATGTTTCATTAGTCTTTATAATGTCTTTTTTTTTTAATCTAGATCCTGAACACATTATGCTTTACCAGACTAAAATACCTATAAATATATTAGTGTCTATTTTACTTTAATGGTATGCATGTTTGTAAGCAATCCTTATCTTTAAAACCTTTTTTTATCAGTAAAAAGCTTTCATAACTTATAAATTTAGTACAGTCATTAAAGCATTTTCCCATCTCAAATTACATCATATTACAACTCTGCCCAAAATGGAAGAGGCCTGTCAACGCCTTGTTTTGCCAATACATCTGTCATCCCAACAGCAGTCCTTACCCAGCTGAAAGTAGAATTGGACCTCTTTGCTAGGGTATCAATTTCCTTGAAATCCTGTCTGCATTTCCAAGGGGCGGAATTGATTTTCTTTGTCCAAGCGGTGACTAATTGTGAGCCTCCTTCAGTTTCCAATTCCCTAATTTCAAGTTGTACTGCAAGTCTCATTCCTTGTAGCAGAGACCATATTTCGAGATCGGCTTCAGTCAGGGCAAGCCCATCCTCACACCGTGCCAACAGCCTCTTGCAACCTTGCATCGGGAATATCTCCCCATGAAATAAAGCACATAAGTACGGAGATATTCCCAATGCAAGGCTGTAAAGGCTGTTCGAACAGGCGTTGCCCTGACCGAAGCTGAACACCCATATTTCAGCCTGAACTGAATCTCCAAAGCCAATTGGACCTGAATACAAGGCCACTGCCTCTCCTCCGTTGTTTCTGAATACACCCCCTATGCCTGCTCTTCCTGGATTGCCCAACGAACTGCCATATCAAAGTTCAATTTTAGTTTGGTCAAAGCTGAAATTGAAAATGAAAATGGACAGTAAAACCTTTCTTGTCAAAAAATGAAAATGATAACTTTCATGACCAATGAGGTTGTTGGTTTGATCCGACTTACCTACAATGGACAGTAAATTATAAATACTTTGTAGAAATGATGAGATTAGAGGGATGGCTAGTCAGTTCTTTTCATGTGTGGCCATGTCATCCTCTAGTAGGTCCGTTTCTGCTTGAGTTGTTCCAAGGTTCAAAATATTGGTGTCGCATATTGTATCAAGAAGCTTGGACATGGATATGTCATACGTATACAGATTCGCTTTGGATATGCATGGATATAGTGGAAATATATGGAAATACTTAAATACATTGGGGAAACTCTTATAAATCCTACAAATATATGGAAATACTTAAATACATTGGGGAAACTCTTATAAATCCTACAAATACATCACTAACATTAAATCTAAGGTTAAAATAACTATGAATGAGGTATAAACACACAAGTGATGCACACTAATAATTTATGAAGAGATGCATTGCAATCAACATTACTGAGAGTCTAGAATATGTAGATATCATACAATAAATTTACTAATAATACATCAAACAAGTTTGAGTTTCCAGTCTACTAAAAACTCTTTATAAAACACATTAAATTGTTAAAATAATGAGTGTGATAGATCATTGATAAATTTATCTTATAGTTCTTTCCATGGTTTGCAATATCAACAGTATTTGGCAATATATCCTCGAAATATCCCCATTTGCTAGGTGGCGATTTGAATTCTTCCAAGAATCTTTTTTATCCAAATATCCCCGATATTTTTCCGACATGTCAACAATATTTCAGATTTCATTGATCTATATATTCAAAATTTAAAATTTTAGAATATTATATTTTTTTCAATATTTTGTTACCATCATAATTTTTTAAATAAATTTTCCTAAAAGAACCAACAGGGAATTGGTGATTAGGTAATTGGTTTACTACTTTGATATGATTCCTAAGTCACTATAATTCAAAAGAAAAAGGAAAGTGCATATAACTAAAAAAAAGTATTCTCAATCTAATCAAAACATATAATAACAATAAAGATAAAAGTTAAAATGGCAAATAATTGACATATATAAAGAAGAGAAGATGGCTAAAGACAAAAAGGGAGACAAAGAGAAGCATACCTATTACAGTATCTCGATATTTCCTATTTGATTCATATAGTTCTTTGTTTGTCCAGACAGTTTGAGCCTTAAATGTGCAATATATAATACGCCCTATATCAGGCATATTGTGTCAATATTTTGAACCTCGGATTGTTCTGCAAACGATAAGAAATGTTTATAGAGGAAGCACTAGGAATATTTTGAACAATATGCTTCTTTCTTGATCAGATCAATTTTACCATCTTTATTTCCTTCTAAATACAATAATTTGGGAGATCCAACTTGTTTCCTTATTATAAAAAAAAAAGAAAAAAAAACTTGTTTCTTTCTTCTTTCCTTTTATTATCTTTCTTGTCTTCCTACTTACTATTTATTTGATTGGGTGGATTTGATCTATTATACATCGCTAATCATGTCTTACTACCATGATCAGATTTATATTCTATCTTCACATGGTGCACCATTTATGGTCTTCAATGAAACTTTTGTCTATTCTTGCTTGTTGCTTCCATTAGGAACTGGTTGGAAACAATGATGGAATGTTCCCTTCTCCACTGAAACATTTTAGCATGCTGCATGCATGATATGGAAAGCATTGGATGTCCCTTTCTCATTCTAATCCATCTTTGTTTCCTTGTCAAGAATTTATTGACTGACTTAAAGACGTTTGGAAGTAACATAATATTCTCAAATGGGCTATTGGATCCTTGGAGTGGTGGCGGGTGAGCTTTATTCCAGATGTAATGCCTTGATAAAATGTTCTCACAGATTCTTCATATAACAATTGATAGCTGTTGATATTATCTCTTTCAGCGTTCTTCAGAATGTGTCTGAAACTATCACCGCTCTTGTTACAAAAGAAGGTAATGTTCCACAAGAATTGGCTCAACAGTTGCTAAATCATCTCTTATTCACATCTCTAACATCCTTTCTAAATGATATCTTTTATAAAGAAAAGTGATGACACAACAAACCATTAATTTGCATCAGCTTCAGATCCTCCAATCCATGCTTAAACCAGCTGAATGTATTGGTGTTTTCAAATTTCAATATATTACCCTATACACAATTTCCTTATCTGTTATCTTACTTGTATGTGGTTTGTGAGTTTATCATAGCCATTTGTATGGAATGAGTAATGAATGAAGCCAATTTACCTAGGGTCCATTTGGTTTATGGACAGGATTGGAATCGATATCCTTAGGAATCGGAATCAAAATCACCTATTCCTGACGCCTATTTGGTTCATTTGGAGTTGGAATCTGAATCAACTGAAAATTTTCAATTTTGTATTAGTCTATTTATTATTTTATTATTACTTTATTAATACTTTATGAATATATGAATATTTTATTACTATTTTATTATTTTCTTATTAGTTTATTAATATTATATTATTTTTTGTTTTATTATTATTTAATAATTAATATGTTAGTATTTTATTATTACGTAATTATATTATATTAATATTTTATTTGTACTTAATTAAAACTTTAGTAATATTTGTATTATATTTATTAATGATTTTATATTTTATTAATTAAAACTTTATTATTTCATGATTTTTTTGTTAATATTGTATTATTATTAGTTTATTATTACTTTAATTATATTGTATTAATATTTTATTTATACTTTATTATTATTATCTATGTTTTTTATTATTAATTTATTAACATTTTATTATTATTTTACTAATATTTTATTAATATTCAGGTTTGGGGGATTTTTGTCCCGAGTTCTTTACTTTGTGACAAAATGTGGAATGGGAATCCCATTCCCTCGGGGGGAGCCTAGAAGGATAGAATGGCCATTCCAACAAAATAAATGGTTGGAAATGAAATAGGCCATTCTGATTCTGATTCTAGGCACCTATTCTAGGGGTGATCATGGGCTGGGTAGGAATGGTCTTCGCACTTATAAAAGGGGCATAGTATAGTCCAGGCCTGGGCCCAACACAACCCATACTAGGCTTATAGGCCTAGGATATTAAATATTATCATGTTTTATTTTATATTAAATTAATAATTAGTTTACCATAAATCAGTCACTAAAGAGGAATATAAAGGAATGCATAAACTAGCAAAGATGAGAGAAAGGAAAGGCAGAAATTTAAACCATGTTAGATGCATTAAAGATGAAGATCAAAGAGTCTTGGTAAAAAATGAGGAAATCAAACAAAGATGGAAAAACTATTTTGAAAAATTATTAAATGTACAACCGGGAGAGGGTGTTAATGGAAGAGAAGCTAGCAATACTAACGGTGTTAAAAATAATACATACCTTTGTGGAGGTCGAATCCAAGATACGCTAGGGAAAGAACTGAAGAGAGGGAAGAGAAGGATGAAGGTTAGGTGCAGTGCAGTGAAGAAGATGAAGAATCGGAGGACTTTTCTGTTGATGGTACTAGCGTGGGCAGTGTAAATGACGAAGGTAGTTGTGTTGGAGGTGACATGGATGGGTGGAATATTGCAAGCTTATTTCAGGGTGAAGATTGTAATCGGTTTAACTCATTCCCAAGACTACAGAGTGTGCAAGGAATATCAAAAGGGGCAAATCGGGAGAACCAGAAGCAGAGCAGGAACACACCATCTAGGGGTGAACCAGGGGTAGAGTGGAAAGATCACTAGGATGACCAAAGGACAGAAGTACTTTCCAATCAACTCAGGGAGATAAATGTTTACCAACCTTTGGAACAAGAGAGGGAGGCTTGGAGCAGTTCTTTTCTAGCATGTCCATCAGTCCCAGGTAACCAAGTGAATTCAGTTTGTGCTACTAATGTGTCTCCTGTGTCTTTGGTTCCAGATTCCGTTTCTGTTCCTTGTCTTGTATCCCATGAATATGCAACCGAGCTAGTAGGCGGGCTCTCCGAGGAGGGGGAGAGGGGAAGGTGCAGGAAGGAAGGTATAGGAGTGAAAAAGTGTGGGAAATCATTGAAAGAGTGTTTAAGGAAGTGGAAGGAAAGTTGATTTGGAGGAGAGAAGGGGAGGAAGGAAGAGGGGAGGGGTTAGTGGAGAGGAGAGAAGGGAATGAGGGTAGAGATGGAGAGGATTACGGGGAGAGAACAGGGAAGGAGGGAGGTAACAGGAGAGGGAGGATGGATGGAGAGGAAAGAACAGAGGTGGGACCAGAGGAGAGGATGAAAGGGCAGGTGGACATAGATGGGGGGGGGGATTTTGTAGGAAGGGTAGGGGTGGAGGACTTGGTGAGAAAAGACATGATAGCAGAATTTGTAGGGAAGTTGGGTTGTAGGTTGGAAGATTTGAATGTGTTGAAAGAAAGCTTACAGAAGAGGAAGAAGGAGATCAGAACAAAGAAGAAGAAATTGAGTGAAGTAGAAAGACTGAAGAGAGATGTAGAAGGAGACACGAAGCTCGGTGTAAAAGGAGATAGAAGGAAAGGGGGAAAGTAGTGGGTAGGTGGAAAGGGGTTTAAAAAAGAAGTGGAATGAAGATTCTTAGTTGGAATGTGAGGGGAATTGGGAGTGCAAGGAAGAGAGCGACAATAAAAGAGGTAATAAGGAGGTATGACCCAGACATTGTGCTGTTGCAAGAGTCTAAGAGAATGGAGTTTAATAACAAATGGGCAAGGAGTGTATGGAAAGCCAAGGGGATTAGCTGGGTAGCTGCTCCCTCATGGGGTGCTTCTGGGGGGATTGTAACAATGTGGAAGAGGGATGTGGTTGAAGGTTTGGACGTGTTGGTCGGAAAGTACTCGGTTTCCATGAAGTTTAAGCAGCAAGAGGATGATTATATGTGGGTGCTCACAAATGTATACGGACCAAATGACTACAGAGAGAGAAAGGAGTTGTGGGAGGAATTGGCTGATGTTAGAGGGTTGTGGGATGGGCCCTGGTGCATGGGTGGGGATTTCAATGTGATTAGATTCTCGGAGGAATCCAATAAGGTTAATTAGAGGGTGACAAAAAGCATGAGGAAGTTTAACAGTTTTGTGGGATGCCTTTGAGCTTAAAGAGATTCCCCTAGCCCATAAGACATTTACATGGTCAAATCTCCAATCTAGACCTATTTGCTCTAAGCTGGATAGATTCCTATTCTTTTTGGATTGGAAAGAACATTGGGGAACCTTGGCTTCTAGAGCTCTCCCAAGGGTGACCTCGGATCATTGGCCCATAGTGTTATGTAAGGAGGAAAGAAGGTGTGGAGGTCCTACCCCCTTTAGATTTGAAAATATGTGGTTACTTCATCTAGGGTTTACTAACAAAGTGAGGGAGTGGTGGTATGAGCGAACCCTTTGGTGGAATGGGAGGGGATGAGATTCCATAAGAAATTACAATTCTTGAAAGCAAAAATCAAGGAGTGGAATTTGGTAGAGTTTGGGAGGATAGAAGAAAGAAAGGGAGATCTGATGGATAAAATTGAAAGCCTTGACTCTAAAGAAGAAAGGGGAGAATTTGGAGAGGAAGACAATGAACTCAGGAGAGATTTGAGAAGACAGTTAGAGGACTGCCTGTACAAGGAGGAAATTAGCTGGAGGCAAAAATCTCAGTGTAAATGGTTGCAAGAGGGAGACAGAAACAGTAGGTATTTCCACTCTCTAGCAGATGGCAGGAGAAGGAAGAGCTTTATCTCCAAATTGGTAGTAGATGGAGTTGAGTTAATACAACAAGAGGAGATAGCCGGGGCCTGTGTGGAGCACTTCAAATCTATTCTAAGAAGGCCTGTGAGTAGAAGAGTGTGGGTAGAAGGATTTGATTGGCCAGATGTAGGGGTGGAGCATAGGAGAAGGTTGGAAAGAAGCTTTAATTTGGAAGAGATCAAGGAGGCTGTGTTTTCTATGGATAGAACAGAAGCTCCAGGGTCGGATGGGTTCACAATGGCTTTTTATCAGGACTATTGGGATATTTTGAAAGATGATCTTTTGCGGGTATTTGAGGAGTTTTTCAGGAGAGGAATTGCCAATTCGGGTGTGAACTCTACATTTATAGCCTTAATTCCAAAAAAGAAAGATGCATCCCACCCGAAGGATTTTAGGCCAATTAGCTTGGTTAATAGCTTGTATAAGATCATTGCAAAAGTGTTGTCTTTGAGGCCGAAGGAGGTATTGTCAAATATTATTGCACATTATCAAGGAGCTTTTGTGAGTGGAAGACAAATTACTGATCAGATTTTAATTGCTAATGAGAGTGTGGAGAACTTTAAGAGGGATAAGAAGAAGGGAGTGGTCTGTAAGTTGGACTTGGAAAAGGCTTATGACTTGGTGGACTGGGATTTCTTGAGGAAAGTTTTGACTAAATTTGGGTTTGGGGCTAGATGGTGTAAATGGATCATGGGTTGTGTCCGGAATTGTCATTATTCAGTGCTAGTGAATGGGACAATGGTAGATTTCTTTCCATCCAGTAGGGGTATAAGACAAGGAGACCCCCTTTCTCCTTTTTTGTTCATTCTAATTGCGGAGGTATTGGGGAAATTGATTCACAGAGCCGATTCTAGGGGGCTCATTAGAGGCTGGAGAGTTGGGAGGGTGGGAATCCCCCTCACTCACTTACAGTTTGCTGATGACACGATTATGTTTTGTGAAGGCGGTAATGTGAGCTTTATCAGGAGCTTGAAGTCGGTGATACAACTGTTTGAGCAAATGTCCAACTTAAAGGTTAACCTTGGGAAAAGCTGTGTAGTGGGGGTGAATTTGGAGGAGGGAGAGATCAGGGAGAGTGCTGAAGTGCTGGGGTGTGAAGTCTCGGGGTAGCCTTTGAACTACTTAGGGTTGCCATTAGGTGATAACCCTATGAGAGAGAGATTTTGGAACCCGGTGGTGGAAAGGTTTAAAAAAAGATTGGTATCCTGGAAAAAGAACTACCTCTCTCTTGGTGGGAGAATTTGTTACTATCCATTTGTCCCATGTTAGTAGTATGGGATGCTAATGTGAGGTATCCCACATCGATAGAATAGGATACTGTTGTGGGGTATATATGTGCTTGGTTCCCTCCCTCTAACAGCTAGCTTTTAGGGGTGAGTTCTCCTAAGGCACATAACAAATGGTATCAGAGCCTACACTATGCCTCACAGTTGCAATCGTGCGGCGCAGGTGGTGACGTTGGTATTGCAATGTTTGACCAGGACTAGGTGGACTAGTGCAAAGCCAGCCTGTGTGGGCGTCGGGACTACAGAAGCGTGGTAGGATGTTACGATCCATTTGTCCCATGTTAGTAGTATGGGATGCTAATGTGAGGTATCCCACATCGGTAGAATAGGATACCGTTGTGGGGTATATATGTGCTTGGTTCCCTCCCTCTAACAACTAGCTTTTAGGGGTGAGTTCTCCTAAGGCACATAACAGAATTACACTAATTAAGGTCATGCTTGCTAACTTACCCATCTTTTTCCTGTCGGTGTTTAAAATCCCAGTGAAGGTTTCTAACAGATTGGAGAAGTTAATGAGAGATTTCCTGTGGGAGCCGGGAGAGGAGAAGAGGGACCATAGAGTTAGCTAGGAGATAGTGTGTAGGAGTAAGACTTGTGGTGGTTTGGGGCTTGGGAGTATTAGGAGAAGGAATATGACTCTTTTGAGAAAGTGGTTGTGGAGGTTCCTTATGGAGAAGGAAAAGCTATGGGCTAGAATAGTGGCAAGTATACATGGGCTAGAGCACAATGGATGGGACGCTGGAATCAGAGCTAGGATCACAAGCAATTCTCCTTGGAAAGCCATTCATGACCTGCAACCAGTTTTCTCCCCTAATATCAGGTATGATTTGAATTCCGGTAACTCCATAAAATTTTGGGAACAAACCTGGGTGGGGAGTGCCCCTCTAAAGGATCAATTTCCTTCTTTGTATGCTCTTTATGATTTGAAAAATGAGTCAATCTCATCTCTCACCACCCCGTCCTCTTCCACTTCTGAGATTGGGTGAAACTTGGGTCTAAGAAGGGATTTGAGGGACTTAGACTTCGATAGTATTTCGAGCCTTGTTGCAATTCTTGATAGCGTTGTCTTAGACCCCACTAGGGTGGATTCTAGAATTTGGACACCTACCCCCAATGGCATCTTTTCTTGTGTTTCTTTCTTCAAAGTCTTAAGTCAGTCCACCAGTCCTACTTTCCCCCCTTTCCCTGTTGATGAGGTTTGGTGCAGAGCAATACCTCATAGGGTTGGTAGTTTTTGTTGGGAAGCCTATCTGGAAAGAATCAACACTGGTGATCTACTCCAAAAGAAGAGACCCAATACTTGCTTGTCACTTCATTGGTGTGTTCTTTGTAAAACGGATGGGGAGACTGGTTTTCACCTACTGGTGTCTTGCCATTTTGCGAGGTCAATTTGGGATTGGGCTTTCTCCCTATTTGGATGTAGCTGAAATCCTCCATCAGACTTGCAGGGCCTTTTTTCCCCTTCTTTTTTCAGGTGGCGGATAAAAAGGGGAAGGACTATGTGGAGAGGATTAAGGGCTGCAGTATGTTGGACACTTTGGGAAGAAAGAAACTCCAGGATATTCTCAGAAGCTGAGAGAGGAGCAGCAGATTTGAGGGCTATCATACATATTAGGGTTGTACAGTGGCTGAAATCTTTGGAGCTATTCACAGATTACACTGTGGATGACATGTTGAGGAAGTGGGGTGAATTTGCAAATTGCATACAGACCAAGTCAGTAATGAGTGTGTCTTGGACCCCTCCACCTGGTGGATTCTTGAAATTAAACTTTGATGGGTGTAGTAGGGGAAATCCGGGACAAATGGGGATTGGGGGTGTTTTTAGGGATGATAATGGGGTCATTTCTGCCATGTTCTTAGGCCCAATTGGAGTGGGTGACTCCCTTAGAGTTGAGATCTTTGCAGTTATGGAAGGAGTCCAGAAAGCTAAGGAGTTGAACATCATGAAACTCATAATTGAAGGGGATTCAGAGGTGGTGATAGGGTGGCTGATTAAAGATAACAATGGCTTATGGAAGTACAACAATGAGAGGAGGAAATTCAAGTGGCTGGTGCGGGAGATGGAAGTTAAGATATGTTGGGTTAAAAGATCGGCTAATTCCCTAGCTGACGGTTTAGCTAAACAAGGGGTAGAAAGGGATTCACTGTTTTGGGCTAAGCTGTAACTTTAGTGTTTTTTCCGTTTTTTCCTTTTCTTGAGGTTCTTTGTTGCTCTTGGAAGATAAGTGTGTTTGTCTTCCTCTTGTAAATCTTCTATTGATGATTTAATGAAAGTGCTATTGATCAAAAAAAAAAAAAAAGGGAAAGGTGTTAGGACTTGATGAGATTCCAATAGCAGTGTGGAAAGGTATGGGAGAGGTATGTGCTTTATGGCTAACTAAGCTATTTAATAAGATAGTAAAAGAAACGAGGATGCTTGTTGATTGGAGAAATAGTAGCATAGTGCCTATATTTAAGAACAAAGGTGATAGACAAAGTTGTATTAACTATTGATGGATTAAACTCATGAGCTACACTTTAAAACTTTGGGAGAGACTAATTGAACAAAGATTACGACTTGAAAGAGGTGTATCAGAGAACCAATTTATGCCAAGGGGATCAACCACGAAAGCTATATTTCTTTTGAGACGATTGATAGAAAAGTTTAGAGAGAAAGAGAAAGATCTTCATGTGGTGTTCATTGATCTAGAAAGGGCTTATGATAGAATTCCTAGAGAGATAATATGGTGGGTATTGGAAAATAAAAGGGGTTCAAAATAGGTATATAGACCTAATTAAGGATATGTGCAAGGGGGCAACAACCAATGTTAGAACACCAGTGGTAGAGATTTCAGATTTTACAGTTACAATGGAACCTCACCAAGGTTTAGCACTTAGCCTTTATCTATTTGCCTTGATCGTAGATGAACTGACTAAACATATTCAGGAAGAAGTTCCATGGTCCATGTTGCTTGCAAATGACATTGTTTTAATTGGTGAAACTAATGAAGGATTAGATGAAAAATTAAGCTTATGGACAAATGCCCTAGAAACAAAAGGTTTTAAAATAAGTTGGACTAAAACAGAGTATATGACATGTAATTCTTTTTGAAACAGGTAAAGTATGTCATGTAATTCTTTTTGAAACAGGAAAGTATATGCCATGTAAATTTAGTAGTAATAGGAGTGTAAATTAGGATACACTCAGGATTGAAGACCAAGAGATAATTCAATGTGACCATTTTCAGTACCTTGGTTCAATAATTCATAACAAGGGAGAGATTGAGGAAGATGTTACCCAAAGAATTAGAGCAGGTTGGGAAAAATGGAGGGAGTGTATCTGGACTTTTGTTTGATAGGAGAATACCACTTTCATTATAAGGAAAATTCTATAAAGCAGTTGTATGGCCAACTGTGTTCTATGAAGCAAGTGTGGGCAGTCAAGAAGCAACATGTTCGGAAAATGAGTGGCAGAAATGAGAATGCTAAGATGGATGAGTGAAAAAACTAGAAACGATAGGATTAGGAATGAAGTCATCCCTAGAAACTTAGGGGTAGCTCCAATAAGTGATAAAATGAGAGAGAGTAGACTAAGATGGTTTGGTCATGTGCACAGAAGACTACCAACAGCTCCAGTTAAAAGAAGTGATTTGTTACAAGTGGAAGGGGCTAGAAGAGCTAGGGGTAGACCAAAATGGACATGGGTAGAAGTAGTAAGAAATGATTTAAGCACTAATAGTTTAACAGTGGATATGGCTTTAAATAGAATAGATTGGTGAAATAGAATTCGTGTAGCCAAACCCCATATAGTTGGGATAAGGCATGGATGATGATGATGATATTAATTTATATTAATACTTAAAATACTATAACTTAAAATATTATATATAAAATATATTTATATATTTTAGGCCAAGTCGGGCTTGAAATGGTAACCCCTATGTTGTTTCATCCAAGCAGATTTTTTTGTTTGTTCAGGGAATGGTTAAACAAAATTATCCAATATTATGGTTATTTTGGAGAAGTAACTTGTTGTATATTTTTTATTTATTATATTTTGATATGTAATATTCATTTTGTTTTATATTCATCCCAGTATTACCCTTACCTACCGTTCTTCTATTTCCTTTGGGGGAAGGGGGGTTGAGATGGCTAAGTGGGTAGCAGTTGGTTTTTAGAACGCTGAAGACCTGTTTTGTTCTTGCCTGCAACTTGGGTTGAGCCAATCCAAACAAATTTTTTATTTATTTTTTATCAATAAAGAATGAATTCATTAAGATCAGATAAGAGTTACAGGAAATGGGTAGCCTTGGGTACCCCATTAGAAATTAAATCAAATTACAACTTTGATTTTTCAGCCTTACAACTGAGCCCAGAAACAAAATTCCCTATTAGCCCCTTGTTTAGCTAACTGGTCTGCAAATCTATTTGCTGCTCTTGGAGTCCATTGAAATGACAGTTGCATGTGCTTGGATATGCTTTTAACCTTCTTGATTTCGTTTCTGAATAACCAGGGTTTTTTTTTTTTTTTCATTTTGCTTTAGCCAGCCTATAACCACCTTAGAATCACTTTCTACAACTAGCTTCCTCACCCCCATCTCCATTGCTTTTTGTCTCCCATAGGTCACTGCCTTTAGTTCAGCTGTAGTAGAACCTCCCACTCCAATAGGGCCCGTGTACATCCCCACTACAATCCCCTTGTCATTCCTTAACACACTCCAATTCCAAACCTTCATGGGTTACCAAAACTACTTCCATCAAAATTTTATTTGAGAAAGCCTGAATTGGGGGGGTCCCAATTCCTCAGAACCTGTTCTCCAATTCCTGATTATGTCATCCCCACTGAAATCTGAGAACAGTCCCAGAGATTTTACCCGCGAGGTCACCATTATCATAATTCTATCTACCAGCTCTTCCTTCTTCTCTCGTCTTAAAAAATTCTTGAATTTCTTTCCTCTCACAGCACCCAAAGCACTGCTGCCCTTGTGCATCTCCACAATGCGCTCCCTCTTTTTTTTGGCCAGCTGAAGGTAGAGGAGTCAAATAGCTTATCCAAATTCATCGGGGGATTCCAACTGCAACCAAAAAGATTGACTAACCAAATCCAAACACTGTTAGCAACAGGACAGGAGATGAGAATATGAAAAGCAGTCTCACCACTCGATTCCACAAACAACACCAATTAGGTGAAAGACACCAGCCATGTCTCTTCCTCTGCATCAGATCACAGGTGTTGATTGCACCATGGTAGACCTCCCAAGAGAAAGCACCCACTTTAAGGGAATAGGGCGACACCAAACTTCTTTCACTGGAAAGGGTACCCTAGGTACATTCGGAGCAAGGATTTGAAGGAAACACAACTGAAGACTCCAGATGGATGAAGAGCCAAAGCCTAGTGTCTTGCTTAGAAGTATCCAGAAACACCTCATCAAGTAGCTGGAGAGAAGACAAGGAATCCAATTCAGAGTCCCTCATATTTCTGCAAAGGCCCAAATTCCAAGCAATACCAGACAGAGAGGGGGAAGGGGTTAAAAATTCAGCAACCGGCTTGCCTTTGAGGGAGGAAAGGGCAAAAATCACGGGGAACAGTGTTCTTAAGGAGGACTCACCCACCCGCACATCTTCCCAAAAATTGATTTTGTTTCCTGAATTGAGGTCAAGCCTTGCATGATTGAGCACCAAAGGTAGAAGCTTGTGAATCACTTTCCAAGGTGAGGCACTGGATACCCCGCTAAATACTCCAGCATCCCAACTGTTCTCTGAGAGCCCATGTATGCTGATCACAACTTTGTGCCAAAGCCTGTCTGTCTCACGCGGGAATCTCCAAAGCCATTTGCCTAGTAGAGCCTCATTCCTTTCCTTCAATCTTCCTAATCCCAGACCTCCAAGCTCCTTGCTTCTAGTCACTACTTCCCACCTCACTAAATGATCTTTTTTCTTCTCCCCTGGTTCCCACAAGAAATCCCTCACTATTTTCTCTAATTTCTTTCCAACAGCTTGCGGAATACAAAACACAGAGAGATAAACCCAATTTGAGTTTTAGGTTGAGTTGACTTGCTCCTTATGACCTTGGTTGGGGTTGGGCATGGACCTGAAAACCCCAACTGGACTTCAGCTTTTAGTCATAAATAAAATAAAAAACTGGATTTCATTTTTGTATGGGCTTTATTTGGTTCCTTGAGAAATCTCATGCAACCTGACTTGTGACATCACTTGCCCTCTCCAACCTTTTCAAGTTTTATTAGTCTCAATTGAAGTCCTATTTTCTGTTATTGCTTGAACTTGTCAGCTGGGCTCCATCCAAGCCTGATCACCTAACCCAACCAATCAACACAGCTGGGCTCCATCCACACTGTACTTGGGCCAGAAGTACCTTGGGTTGGCCTACATCGAACCTGACCTGCCCAGGTCTGGCATGAAACAACCCCTCCCTAAAATAACATAATAATAACAATAAAAAATAAAGATCTTTACTGACTGGCTAGTCGCCGCCTTTTAAAAGCCTTGCCTTTCTTACTCATGTTTCGAAATCTTTCAGTATTGTATGAACCAAGATATTTCATCTTTTTTCATCTTTTAATAGTTTCAGGGCTAAACATAAACTGAAATTTCAGAGATGTGAAAAATGTCCATTCCAGTTCAAAATGTCAAGTCAACAGAAACTTATGATATTTTAGGAAAATTAAAGACATTGCCTTGTTATTTTTTTTCTCTGATTTATCAAACCATTTAACTGATGTGTGTCTAAGATGTAGCTTAGCCACAAACTTGCTAAAGAAATCCAGAATTCTAAGACAGTTAAGAATGTACGCTTATAATTTCTGGATTGTTGCGGCCCATCATAGCAAAGTCTACTGAATGAATTGATTACCAGCAGTATATCTCAGTAAATATCTTCCATATTATAGTATCTCCATTGTTGGAGGTAGTTTATGAAGATACAAAGAAAACTCATTGCATGCTCTTTTGTTTTGACAAAAACATGGCTCTTGATAGAGCACCATGGCAGGACAGGTATCATGTAGCCAACCAGCCTGACCTCAAATAGTTGGAATTAAAGCTGAATTGAGTTGAGTATGCTCTTTTCTGCATCATGTTGATTATTCAATTTCAATCAGCATACAGGAGGTAATTGAGAAGAGAGTATAGAATACTCTGGGTAAGGGATTTTCACCAATGCCCAGATTAGAGCTAATAGCAGCATGAAGTGGCATAATATTTTCAAGTTAGTTTAGATCTAGTGCAGCCACACTTTGTTATCTGTGATTCTATGATGTATGGCTTGACCCCAGTAGAGGTTGCACGGTCCGAACTCTGCTTGGCAGCTAAATTGTCACTGTTGATAACCTTTTTTGAGATAAGACTTGTTTAAGTTGTTTACCATCAAATTGATGGTTTGGAGTTTTGACCAATAAATCTTATTGAAATACCAGCTGTGCAGCCTTTGTTGTGTGGAATACCTGTTCAGAATTTTTCCCTCCTCACCTGTCGTCCAGTAGAATTGTAGTACATGAATCGGCATGCTTTCTAAGTGGTGTATATTTCAAGGTCTTCATAATTGTACCTCTAGCTAAGTGCTTTGTTTTTGTTGTTTTATTATTTTTGGGGTAGTGGGGAATGTGAAGTAGGCACGCTTATCTCAGTGCTTCCGGTATGTTTTTCATGTTATTCATGGCCTTCTCTGCCACATGAAGGGTAAAAGTTGTTAATGTACCATTATTTTTTTTCCTTAATCCTGCATTATCTTTTATGAAATAGCTGAAATTCAGTGGCATCTACTATGTATAACGTGGTGCTTCTCATTAGGAAGGAAATAAAGGGTAACTAGACAGCCCATGACTCTATAAAATACTGAAACTCTAGCTTGAGTAGCTTCTAATTTATTGCTTCCAGATACTGGTCTAATTTCCTTTTAATGCATCCAATTGCCAAATTGTTCTTTAATTAAATGAACTTTTCCTTTGTTTATCAGGTGCACATCACATAGATTTGCGTCCTTCAATTAATGAGGATCCAGATTGGCTGGTTGAGCAGAGGGCATCAGAAGTCAAGTTGATTACAGGGTGGATAAATAAGTATTATCAAGAGAGGTCTGTATTATTCAGCAGCATATAGAGGCAAATAGCCCTGGATCCATATATATGTACCCAGTCTGCATTTTCTTCTCTCCCTTCATCAGATGGAGGTATTGTTCCTTGGATGAGCTTTGGGAATTCTTACTGACTTAGCAAAATGACATTCCTTCAGAAAAGCTTTGACTGAAGGTCGAGTAGAAATTGTTATAGGGAGGATGCTCAATTGCACATGGCCTATGCGTACCATCAGTATAATCAGTCTTCAGTTTCTCATTAGCACCAAATTGATCAACGTGTTCTCTCACCCACCAAATTTAAACCCAATAGATTTTGATAGCCTGTGCTCTCCATAGGTTTCCCCACGTGACGTTAGTCCACACAGTCATGCCTCCAGCACTGTTAGGAAAGCCCTGCATACAGTACAGGTTAGGCTAGACAACCAAACCTTTCCCCCTTCGGGGGGGTAGCCCATTCCCATAAATCCCATAATTCGATCCCAAGTCTCTGCTGCAACCAGCCAGAAACCTTACCAACCAACCAGTTGGCACCTTGCATGATGGCTATACTTTTAAGAGAGATTGATGATAAACATATTTAGTCCATGTATGAGATTGCTTATTTGACAAATAAGTGCATATCCTAATAAGCGTTCATGAGTGTTTGGTGAAAAAGCACTTATTTCAAATAGGGGTGGTATAGGTATTTTCAAAATGATGTAACGGACCAAGATGGGTTAAAAAGGAAATAAGCACTTACTGAATAAGTGCTTAAAATAATATCAAAATTTGGGTTTCATGAATAAGTGCTTATTTTTAAGTATGAGTACTTATTCAGACTTATTTCCCAAACACAAATAAGTGTTTATTTGAATTAGCACTCCCAAACTTAGCTTTATTTGTTGAACTAACAGATTTGAACATTTAATATGACAAAGGGTTAATTAGTTATTTAGTTATGTAAACACTAAGGTTTGAAGAAACTAAATATATATGCCCCCTGTAGTTCTAAAAATTACAAATGGGCTATCTATTAAAGAAAACATTTAGTCCCGTTTCATATGCCCACTAAATTTTTCATAATCTCAATTTTATCCTTGTCATCATCTTTCTTCATCTCTTTTTGTTTTTTTCCCATGCCATTTCCTTCTCTGCACGTTCCCTCCTCGATCTTTCTCTCTCTTTCTCTCTCTTCTTTCTTCCTCTTTAGTTCCCTGCGAATTTTTACAAGGGGCAAACAGGGGCAAACGATTCAATTGATTTTAGGGGAAAGGCTCAACACCACTCTTCAAAGAAAAACGTGGTTCATTAGCTCTTTTCATTTTAGTTTCAGAGGACATCTGTTATTGATTTAAAAACACCACCATTGTCATTTAGTGGTGTTCGTAGTAGCAGAGGGAAGGGAAGAAAAAGCGGAGAAAGAAAGGCATATTTTAAAAATTTAAGGACACTTTGATCCTTTTAAGTTTTATCTTAAACTTTTGAAAGATCAACTAGTTATATATCAATAATTTTTGGAACTAATTATCCCTATCACAAATTACAAGAATATCATGAGAAGGAAAGTACATGCAACGACCAACTTATCCCAACCTGCTTAATTGGGACATACAATTGCAGATCCAGACCCTATTATTCAGTTTGGACAGTCCTAAAAGTATGGGTTTCTTTTTATCTTTCTTATTTATTGAATAAATTTCGATTTTGATTTGACCCTCTCAACCTCTCTGGTGTCTTCATGAAGAAGATTGGAAAGCGCCAACGTCTACAATGGTTTGTCATTATATATTGAAGGGCAAAGAATGTTGGTGTTTGGTGTAGACAAAACTATATATGTGTACAAGAGACAGAAAGCAGATGGAGTAATAAAGCAAGTTGCAGTGATGCAATCGTCGTCGGCCCTACTGTTAATCAAAGCATTGTTGTTTGTGGTTGGCTTAGCTCAAGTCCATGTGTCCCTAGGTCAAACTTCTTCCGTAGATTTCCTGAAACTCCAGAATACTGCCCGTGCAAAAGTCGGGGTCGACCCCCTGAGATGGGATCCCAAGTTAGAAGAATACGCTCAGAATTACGCGTTGCAGGTATCAAGAAACTGTAAAGTGGTTCATTCTGATGGACCCTATGGGGAGAATATCTACTGTGCTAAAGGTCTTGCCAACGTAAATGCTGCAACTGCCGTGAAAGCTTGGGAAGACGAGAAAAAATACTACGATTATGACAGCAGTTCTTGCATTGGTGGACACGAATGCAGGCATTTTGTCCAGCTTGTGTTAGTGATACCGAGCGCGTAGGTTGTGCTCGATCAACGTGCCCAGACGACAGTGTTTTTATAATCTGTAACTACGAACCTCCGTTCAATGATCTTATGAACCCTTACTAGGCTTCGTCAGGCCCAGGGTTGGATTTGAATCGACCCTTTAATTAACTGAATTGGGTTCTGTGGGTTCTGAATTCAACCATTTCCTGATAACACCCACCATTCATCAATTCATGACATGGGTACGTATATCGTCAAATCACAATCTTTTAATATATTTATACTCTTTCTGTGAGTGATTATTTCTCATCGCTAGACCTGTTCATGGGCTGGGCCGGGCCGGATTCAGGCCGGGTGGGCTTTTACTCTTCATGAAAATTTGTTAGGCCCGAGCCCAAGCCCGGCCCAACCAACGGGCCTACAATTTGGGCCCGAGTTCGGCCCTGATAAAAAGCTTGAAGTCCGAGCCCGAGCCCGAGCCCGAAGCCCGATTGCGTTCGCCGGTGAATGTGTTTGCCGAAACTGAGTTCACGATGACTATGGTCTGTGAGCTGTGAGCCTGCGACCTGTGATTTTAAGTTTAACAGTGATCAGTTCGCATCAGAGAGAGAGAGAGAGAGAGAGAGAGAGAGAGAGGAGTGAGGACTCATCGCCGGAGTTGTTGCGCTGGTGAACGTTGAATCAGTTAATGATCCCAAACTTGGTCTTTGGCCAAGTTTTGTTTTATCCCAAACTTGGTCTTTGGCCAAAAACCGTTGAATCAGTTAATGATCCATTGACTCAGAATGGGCCGTCCATTCAAACCGTCGACTTGGAAACCGGTGGCTAGAATGGTTTCATTTCCAGATCGTTTTTTAAAACCATGAATTTACCATTTAACCCAATCCATTGACATCCCTTGATGGACATAATTCACTTAACTTAATCTATTTAATTGACTTAATTATTAATACAAATTAACTTAATTCACCTAATAAGTAAATTAACTTAAATGACTTAATTAAACTAATGATTCAACTTTAACATAATTAACTAATTTGACTTAATTAACCTAATTAATTTAGCATGGACAATTGACTTAATTGACTTAACTTATTTAATGGATTGAATTTATTTAATTTTAATAACTTAACTTAATTGACTCATTCTACCTACATTTCACTTAAAATAATATAAAATATTAAAAATTGAAAAGTTATTATTTTAACTTTATTTTTTTAAATACAGTTTAGATTCCATTTAAAAGTGATAAAAATAATAATTTCAATACTACTTTTAAATTTAAAATCCATCTAAAATAATACAAATTTATGTAACAATACATAACCCAAAAATAATATTTGCATTGGACCTAGACCAACTCTCCCTAAGTCCAATTGTCCAAATGTCTTAAGGCTTTACTTTAATTTCACTTAACAAAGTTCATGCATTACAAACAATAACTAAAACGTTAATATTCATTTAAATTTAATTTAAAAATAACAAAAAGAATGCAAATTTATCTAAAAATAATGAAACTTAATAAATATTATTAAAAAATTCAATGAAAATTAATACAACCTTATCAAACAATACATAACACAAGAAGAATGCTTGAAATGGATTTAATCTGACTTAACCCAATTACGAATGGCATAAGACTCCTAGCTCAATTTCTCACAACATATATTGGAGAAGCATCGCATGGGTCTGGGTCTTGACTAGGGGGGTATGATAGTCCCCAGATTAACTTTGTTTTGCGACAAAGATCCCGCTTCACTTCTGGCCGGATTTCAGCACTCTGCCCTTCCCCAATTGTCCATCTGAGGCCAATAGAGAGTTGGAGCTCCTTGACATGTCAAGCATATAATGATTTTGATGCCATCATGGTTATTGGCAAGCTGAAAGTTTCGATAGGTTTTGGCTTCAAAAGCCTTGTAATATTTCAATTATGAATCACCATTTGAAGGATGGTTACCATTTTACCACTGCAAATGTAGAGGCTGTTTTCAATTGCTGTTTATAGTAAAATGTTTTATATGAATTTTCTTCTGAAAATCGGGACAAAATATTTATTTTTACACCATTAAACACTACATAAGCCAAACAGCAAAAAAATCTTACACAACTCAAGAAAAACATTTTTTTAAAGTCAAACTCCATTAATTAAAAAATGCTTATTTGACACTGAACTGATGCCAATTTTCTAATAAACGACAATTAATAAAACCAAAGGGATATACACTAATATTAGTAATGACCAGGTGGTAATGGTCCAATGTCGCTATTTAAAGCAAAGCCAATGCCGCTATAGGTAACCTCTCTTAATAGTCAATACATATGCAACGCCAACGCCAAAGAGGTTTAACCGTTTGAGTCAGATCACAGAGTAGGTTCAAATGAGTGCGTTACGAGTGCGCACTCGAATGAGAGGCGAACACGTCATCTCATTCATCTTGATCACGAATTAACGGACACTTTCTGGCGTGTGCAGGAGATCCGGAGTCTTTCTCTTCTCTGTTACCAGTCGTTCGGCTGATTGAACCGATCACAAAACACGATTTAGCTTTTCCTTTCATCGGCAACCAACACCAACTGTCGCTGGAGGCAACCAACTGGGGATTCAGCCGGGTACGACGATGATGTGATGAGAGACATGGTTATAAGCTTCATAATGGCGGGAAGGGACACAACATCAGCGGCAATGACGTGGCTCTTCTCGTCGCTTTCCCGACACCCCAATACTGAGAAAGATGTTGTGAAGGAAGTAGTCACGGCACTTGGCATCGACGAGCGGAAATTGTTGGATTACGAAGCTCTGAAAAACTTGCCATTGTTGAAAGCTTGCCTCTACGAGTCCACGAGGCTTTACCCTCCGATGGCCTGGGACTCGAATCCCTCCCCCACCTCCCCAAAAATAAAGCAAAACTGCAGAAAAGGCGAAAAGCAGGGAGCGAGTGAAAACGAAGGTCATCATCAACATAAGCAGATCCCGCCGTTCATCTCACTAAGTCGATCAGAGAGAGAGAGAGCGACGGTGGTCTCCGTCTCGGTTTTGGCCATCGTCACATCCCTCCATCTCGTCGCCTTCGGTAGGCGCCGGACGTTGTCGGAGCACAGTAACAACCTACTCTTCTTCACAGGGGCTTCGAACGTCCCTCCATCTCTTCTTCACGTGTCGGACCACAATAAGAAGGATCAAAACGATGAACAGGAAGCCAAAAACATAGTAAACATGTCCCACCCAAATGCTAGACATTATAAGGAAGAATTCAATGAAGAGGGTAACGACTGGGAGGGTTCCAGCTCCTACGACTAATAGCTAGGAGAGTTCAAATCTGCGGCCCACCCAGTCTTTTCCCACAAACGCCCCACACGCACATCATCCGCCACCTATACTTTGACACGAGAGACGCTAAACAGCGCGTGCAGGGCCCCGTTAGCCCCTTCCATTACCCCCAACCAACCCATTGGTTTTTCCCACTTCTCAAAACCCTCTTCTCCCTTTCCTCCCTCTCGAGTGCCTCATCCTGACTGCTTCTCCCTCGCCAGAGCATTTTCTCCTTCTCCGGCACCGGCACTACAACGGCAACCGGCGGTACTCTCCAACCCTTCTTTTCACCTCTTTTTATTTTTTCTTTTTTTTTTCTGATATTTTCGTTTTCCAGATATTAGAGAAACCGGCGGCAGTCATCTTCTCCTTTTCCAGCACCGGCATCTACAACGGCAACCGGCGGTACTCTCCATCCCACCTTTCACCTTATTGTTTATTTTTTCTTCTTTTTTTTCTGATGTTTTCGTTTTCAGATATCAGAGAAACTGGTCTCCTTCTTCGACACCGCCATGCAGGCTTCCATGCCATCCAATTAATAATTCAGGCATACATGCATGCAGGCTTCCATGCCATCCATCTTTTAAATATTTTTGGTAAAACGGGGAAAGCTTTTGCTGCAGTGATCCTTTTAGGGAGTGTTAGCAAAGAAAGAATAAAAAACACCGCCCAAAACATCAGAAGCAAGCAAGCAAGAAGAAGAAGAAGATAAACGTCTCCTTGCCAGGCTGCAATCTCTCCAATCATCCCCTTCTTGTCTCCATTCTCTATCCATCTATGTTCCTCTGGCTCTACCCAATCCTACCCTTTTGCCTTTTGCAACTGCAGTGCCAATACAACAAAACTGTTCTTTAGAATTACAAATCCCCAAAAACAGAGGGCGGAATACACAAACATTACAGAGGAAGAAGAATAGCACCATCTCCCCTTCAGTCGTTGTTTCTTTCTTTGGCCTATACCTCTCAAAATGGGTACTGGTTGGCGGAGAGCCTTCTGTACTTCCATCCCTCGAGACACAGAAAACACAGTTGCAGACAAGCAGCAACAAGCCCGCACTACCAGCCCCAACCCTAGTCCCAGAAGCTGTACAAAGTTAGCCCTTTTTCTGTCCGGCGGTAGCAATCCCTCAAGGCCGCGCTTGAAGTCCAATCCCTCCACCCCGCGCTTGCAATCAGAACCAATTTCAAGCCCCAGCTTGCGGTGCCGAACGACCGCAGCGTCTACTGTGCCACCACCATCTTCGCACGACAACAGTTCCAAGCTCCAATGCAAGACTACGGTGACAACCAAAAGCCGCCGACTATTTCAGGTCTCCAACCCATCGTCTCCCAGACCGCCTTCGACATTTTCCCTCCTTAAAGGGGTTGGTTTCGTACTGGGAATCTTGGTGCCGGTGCCGGAGAAGGAGACCAGTTTCTCTGATATCTGAAAACGAAAACATCAGAAGAAAAGAAGAAAAATAAACAATGAGGTGAAAGGTGGGATGGAGAGTACCGCCGGTTGCCGTTGTAGGTGCCGGTGCCAGAGGAGGAGAAGACTGCCGCCAGTTTCTCTGGTATCTGGAAAACGAAAATATCAGAAAAAAATAAAAAATAAAAAATGAGGTGAAAAGATGGGCCAGAGAGTACCGCCGGTTGCTGTTGTCGGTGCCGGTGCCGGAGAAGGAGAAGATGCTCTGGTGAGGGAGAAGCATTCAGGGTCAGGCGGAGCTGTCGAATGAAGGGTTTGAACAAGTAAATGGGACTTTTGAGGGGTAACGGACGTTCCGTTAGCCTCGCATGCGCTGTTTAGCGTCTCTCGTGTGAAGGGACAGGTGGCGGATGGTGAGCGTGTGGGGCGTTTGTGGGGGAAAAACTGGGTGGGGCGCAGATTTGAACTCTAGCCAAGATGGGTATTTCTGAGATGGAATTTCCCAAGGGATTTGATGATCTGATTGGTCCGAACTGGGTACTGTGCTTTGGCCCCAAGATACCCACCCAGTCACCCACAAGAGTAAGGCATACTGAGATGCAGAACCAGAGTAGAATGAAGGAAATTGAGAGTGGTTAGTATCAGGAAAGCAATACTAGGGATGAAGCAGGAAACACGCCATGAAACAGAAACCCATCCTATGTAATCACCGCACCCATTTGTCCTCTAAAGTCGAACAGCAACATAACCAGCAGCAATTCAAGCACCATGTAGAAGAATAGAGTTTGAACTATAAAATACTTGAAAATAACAAGAAGAAGAATATAAGAATGATCGACTTCAGTGTCTTGGATCACTGAAGTTCTAAGTATTTATAGAACTTCTTTAGAGTTTGGCTTTATATAGGTCATATACAGATAAGATAAAACAGTGAGAGTCCTTGATAGAGTACAGTTAGAAAGCTCATGTTGATCCTAGTTTACAATTGATAAGATAACTCTTATCCTTATCTATCCTAGAATCGAGACTAGATCTGGATCGAATATGGTTATCTCCAACATTATCTCCAATATGCCCCCTCAAATTGAATGACAGGATGTCAAGCTTGGACCGTAGAAGACCAAAACGTGGTGTAGTTAGAGGCTTCGTGAAGATGCCAGCAACTTGATCTTCAGAACAAATGTACTGTATAGATAATTTGTTGGCCAAGCAGAGATCTCGGAGGAAGTGGAAGTCAACTTCAACATGCTTGGTGCGGGTATAGAACACCGGATGCGGAACAAGATATGTAGCACCTAGGTTGTCACACCATATTGCTGGCTTCGAGATAGGGAAGCCTAAATTAGCCAAAAGAGACTGAATCCATAAAACTTCTGTTACGATGTTAGCAAGAGATCTGAATTCTGATTTTGTACTAGAGCAAACAACAGTTTGTTGCTTTTTGGAGCTCCAACTGATGAGATGTCTGCCTAAGTAAACTGCAAAACCTCCTGTAGATTGACGGTTATCCGAACAACTGGCCCAATCGGCATTTGTGAAGGCATTCAGATGGAGAGAAGTAGAGGAAGAAGGGAAATGTAGACTGTGATCAAGTGTGCCTTTCAGATAACGTAGGATGTGTTTGACAGCGGACCAATGTTCATCGGTTGGTGACTGAAGGAATTGAAAAACCTTGTTAATTGAGAAGGAAATATCGGGTTTAGTGAGAGTGACATATTGTAGGGCACCAACAACACTTTGATATTTAGTTGGATCGAGGAAAGGTGTACCAAATGCTTGACTTAATTGCGCTAATGCCGCCATTGGAGAGCTACAAGGCTTGGCTCCTTCTAGTTTGGTTCAATGCAATAAATCGAGGATGTATCATTTCGAGATAGATGAAGACCATCAGAATTAAATTGAGCTTCGATCCCAAGGAAATAGTGTAAAGGACCAAGATCTTTGACAAGAAAAACTGCATAGAGCCTCTGAAGCAGAGAGGTAATAGCAAAAGGAGAGTTCCCGATAATGTTGATGTCATCAACATACACCAATATGTACAAGAGAGTGGAATTACTCTTGTAGATAAGTAATGAGGGATCAGCCACAGAGTTTCGAAAACCCAAATGAAGAAGAGATGAAGTTAGTTGAGGGAACCAAGCACGAGGGGCTTGTCGAAGTCCATATAGGGTTTTTCTGTAATTTGTAGACATAGTTTGGGTAGTCAGGGTGTTCGAACCCCTTGGCTTGACAAACATAGATATCTTCGGCGATAAGACCATGGAGAAACACATTATTGATATCCAATTACCGAATAGGCCACCGGTGAGCTGTTGCAAGAGCTAACATGGTATGGACTGTGACTAGCATTACCACCGAACTAAAAGTATCAGAGAAATCTACATCGGGAACCTGATGAAAACCTTGAGCGACAAGTTGGGCCTTGTATCGCTCCAGAGAACCATCTGATTTTATTTTAATCTTGTACACTCACTTAGTACCTACTACGTTCATGGATGAATGGTAGGGCACGAGGTCCCATGTGCCATCATTTAATAAAGCATCGAACTCTAACTGCATGGTCGATCTCCACTGAGGAGATTTTGTTGCTTTGGCATAAGATTTGGGCTCTATTTCTGAAGAAAGAAAGCTGAGTAGCGCAGCTGGTATGGGATACCGTGTGGTGAGATGAGAGCGAACACGAAGAATGCCATCCATAGAACGTGTAGTCATGGAATGTTGCTAGGTGGGCGGAGGTACTACTGGTGTGTTAGCTAATAGATCATCCATAGTAGGAAAGCGAGGTTGTTTGCGTATTGGAGCTAAAACCAGTGAAGTAGAAGACTATTAGGTTGAACTTGGAGATATGGCCTATGGAGGTGGAACTATAGGAAGAGGATCATGAACATGTGGAGGAACATGCAAGTAGAACCCAAAATTATCTGAAGATGAGAGCAATGGAGAAGTAGGAATGTCGGGAAACAAGTCCTCATCAAAAACCACATGTTGCACAATAAACTCTATGTCCTATTGATGTATGAACGCATCTGTACCCTTTATGAGAGTGACTATAGCCAATAAAGATGCACTATAATGAACGGAACTGGAACTTATGTGCATTGTATGGTCGCAACAAGAGGTAACAAGCGCAATCAAAACACCTCAACATAGAATAATATGGGCCCCTTTGAAATAGTTTTTGAAATAGCGAAGAACCTTGCAAGTAGGAGAGGAAAGTCAATTGATTAAGTAAACGGTCGTCTCAGTTGCATCGGCCTAGAAGGAGAAGGGGAGCTTGGAGGCAGCCAGTAGAGCGAGGGTCGATTCAATAATGTGCTAGTGCAGCCGTTCAATTGTACCATTTTGCTCATGCGTGTGCGGGCATGACAAGCGATGAAAGATGCCTTGAGAGCCAAGATAGGAAGAGAGCTTGCAATACTCTCCTCCCCAATCAGATTGGAAAGAATGAATTTTGGTATTGAAAAATAATTCAACATGCCTCTTAAATTAAAAAAATATATATATCAAAGACATTCGATTTTTGTTCTAAGGGATATATCCAGGAAAATTTAGAATAATCATCAAGAAATAACACATAATAAGAATACCCTTTATTAGGCTTAACTGGGGAAGGCCCCCACACATCATAAAAAATTAACTCCAATGGACGCTGAGACTTATGTGAAGAAGACAGTAAAGACAACCTATGACTTTTACCCATTTGACAAGATTCATAGACTAAAGAATTAGAGTTTTGACCTGAATAAGGTAAACCATACTGAGAAATAAATTGTTGAACAATACGAAGTGCTACATGACCAAGAAGTTGATGCCAACCTTGAAGAGACACCCGTTCACCCACAAGAGCAGATGGTGCAGCTGTTGAACTCTATGAAATGGCGGTTGTTGATGGGAAGTAGTATAACCCTCCTCTATTGACTCCTCGAAGTAGGATGTTCCCCGTATAATCCTTCACAAAACAACAATCTTTGTGGTAGATCTTGTGCCACTCCACCTGGTCATATGAAACTGGCATGCATCTTGGCTCCTGGGACTCTTTCATGGAATTCAAACAATTTCTCTCGCTCCTCAAAAGCCCACAGGGATGGAGTTGATGCTCCCACATCCATAGCATGAGTAGTTGAAGCAATTGAATGATTTGAAATTCGAGTTATTTCACGGAATGACACTCGTATATATTGAGCTCGTAATGGTACCTCGCAATTCAAAAGTTCTTGGGCCATCGTGGAAACATAGATAGGGTCGGCGACGGAACGAACAACGAAACTTTACGACAACTTTTTCGTACACGTTCACTTGCATCACATACACAAGTTCTCTGAACCGTGCAATAAGGTCACCCATAACACGACTCTCCCACTTGAGTTACCTTAGCCCCAGGACTCAAAAAATATATCATTGTCTTTTGTAAACTTACTAATTGATAGCAGATTTTTGCAGATTTCAGGAACATGGCATATATCATTTAGTGTAAAAGAATGCCGATTAAAGAGTAGAGAAGAAGAACCAATATGTTTTATTTGCAAACCTTGGCCATTACCCACTCTGACCTAATCTGAATCCATGTATTCTGACCGATTTTGAATGTTGTCAGCATCATATGTCATATGGTGGGTTGCTCCAGAATCTGGATACCACATAGGATCAAACAACATATTATTGTTGTTGAGAAAGGGAGTGGTAAGACTATTGCTGTAAGCTGCTAGTTCATAAGTTGGCTCATTGTTGTTTGCAAAGACATTTTTGCTTTTCTGTAGTTTAGCGCACCAAGTCTTGGTTTGTTGTAAATATGACAAATAATAGGAGGTGCCTTAACTTGGCCACCATTGAAAAACTGAGATTGATTGAAGTTTTGCTGAGGATTGAAATTTTGAAAATTTTGTTGTCCTCTTCTTCGGCCTCTACCACAGAGCCGGACTTGTTCTGGGTTGATTTATTCGACTAGAGAGGAGAAATGCTTTGGTATTCTAATTTTGTCTGAGGAGAAGAAACCACATCCCACAAACGACAACGACGGGGGAGAAATAGAAAGAAAACCGGTGTACCAGACGACGACGACAGTGACGTCGGAGAAGAAAGAAGAGGTGACGGAAGAGGAGCGGTGGCCGACGTCTTAGTTGCTAGGGTTTATGGTGACTTGTGGGTAACTTCTCTCTTCAAAGTTCAAAGAAGAAGAAAGAAAGAGGGGTTTGTTGTCTTGGCCTTTTGGGGTTCGAATGAATGAAAGGAAATCATTTTTGTGGGCTTGGGCCGAGAGAGAGAGGGTTAGAGCCTTAGAGGGGCGCGGGGGCTAGGCTGCTAGGTCAGGGAAATATAAAAAGTATATATAATCTATAAAAACCGATCAGTTTGATTAACCACCGTTTTTTTGATAGGTTAACTAAAAAACGAACCGATCCTTTGGTTTTTTTAAAAAACAAACCGAAACCAAACCGATTAATTTGATTAACTTAATTTTTTGGATCGGTTTTTCGATTTCTTATGGACACCCCTACCAATATTATCTCCAATAAACAACATTCGTGTGACGAGCGTCCCACGAGAAGGTGGAGACATGAATCCGAGGGCAGCAAACAAAAGATTGTTACAACTGCCTACAACCTACCCTTCTTCACAGAGAGAGTAAAAAAAAGAGGGAGAGGAAGAGGAAGAAGACGTATGGATTAGAGGCCGGATGATTTATCCCTGGCCGCCGGTGGCTTCATCGTTCATAGCGGTTTCGGTGAATTTCTCACTGTTGTAGGTGTGGGAAATAGATCTCGTGTGAAGAGGAAATGAAAGATTTTGTCTTTTGCGTCCGGTTGAACCGGACGGAATCGATTGACAATCAAACCCACGTAACCATTACACAGTCTACGCTCGTTCGACGTGGCCGAACGTGATTGGTGAGTGTACTAGTCCGTTGCACCCACGGGTGCACGCGGACTCGGTTCAAATCATTTCGGAATCGAGAGGGGAGATTACATCTGAGCAGATGTTCAGAGACCAGATGCACAACGCCCATATCGTTATAGGCAACGTGTCTGAATAGATGTCAGAAACAAACTTTTAAATCTAGAACAGGACCCAAATCACTTTAACATGTGTTTTCTCCACGGGAACTATTACAAATTAAGACTAACCAAAGTAGAAAGTGTACACGTGGAACATTTTTTTTTAGCTCCAAACTTTACTCGACGATGAATATCTTAAAACTTTATTAGCCATTATCAAACCAAAAATAAATATTGATCAGGACAGGAGGATATAACCCACCTCGTCCACCAGTTTAATCCATGCCCAAATAAGCCATGACATAATAAGAAAAATCTGGGGAGGATAGATTCCTTTTTGTCCCAAGTGGTCTATGATCTTTGATATGATTCTCTCGATATATAAGACTATTCGTAGGCCAACGGGAATAATAACCCCGTTCGATAGGATATAATATTTATGTTATGTAGACAACATGCACACACCATCAACACTTTCTTTTATTAATTAATTATTATAAATAAAATTTTGTTTTAATTTATCTCCTTTGAAATACCCACCGAGAGTGGTTATTGATTGAGAGAAAATATCTCACCTACAGGAACATGTGTCTGATTCTAGGTAGGAGGAAGCTGTTCCCTATTATTTTGGAGCACCCAATTTATCATGTAATGTTCTTTATAAATAGAGCTCCAAAAAGTGATGTACATGCATATGCTATCAATATTAGTCACTTAAATTTTTTTTATTCTAGCTGACCTCCTCATCTACCTATATACAAGATAAAAGTTGAGTGAAAGTATAACTCCACTTCAGCTTATTGAAAATGTTTTGATCAATGTAATATATATTTTGTAAATAGAAAGGCAAATGATCTGGTTCATAATAGTTAAGTTTATAAAGTGTGTAAGGAGAGAATATGTAGGCGGTTCCAATTCCCCCATAATGGTATGAATGTAACCATGTTTAAAAGTTTAATATAAGTTTTCTTCTAAAAAAATTCACCCTCCCAAAACATTAAATAATATATCAAAACCAATCAATGTGCAAAAATGGATATTAACATAATTCTCATGGGTTTTTTTAAGGTCCGTTTGTATAAATTAATGACACTATCTTGTAAATTTCATGACTCTTATGATCTTTTAAGGTCCATGGGTAGGAAGTTGCGTAGCCATGGTATATTCAATCCCATGGCCGACGGGGACAAAGTTGGAGATGCATATATATTACTTAACAAGACTTTTAATGGTATGATTTTCATTCTTTTAAATGAAATACTTTATTAATTACAAACTTGATTTAACTCTTAGTAATTAACTTAATTTAATTTTTAAAAATAAATAATTTATAAGATAAATAATAAATACCAAATATAAATAGGTTATTATTTATGAACAAAATCTCATTTAATATCATAAATCAAATTAAAAACAAAGATACAAGGCCAAATACGGGGGTCATTCTCGAGGAGGAACATGTACGTTGTTATTCAATCCTGCGATCATGGATTGATCCACACCACGGGCTAAAATCTCTTCAACGGATTTTTCTCGTGGATTAATCCACGCAACTCTCATTCATTGATCCTGTGTTTCACCTATAAATTTTATTTATGTAACCCTTTTTTTTACCGTTGTAGTATACCGCTCGCCGCTGCTTGCCGCTGCAACTCCGACCATCAGTGCTCACTTGCTTCTGCAACTTCAACCTTGCTGCATCAAACTGCCAGCGGTAAGTGCTCCTTCTCCAGCTACCCTTGGCTTCTTTTTTTTTTTTTTTCTTTCTTTTGTATTCTTTTTCTACAAACATACGTTGGTGTTCGTATTCTACTTTTTTGTTTTTCTTAACTTTTCCCGCCCCTTTGGACCAAAGATTGAGCCTCATGGAATAGTTATTACAATGAAAAAAATCAGCATGATCTTGAATGAATATCTGTTTTCTAATATTAATTATAAAATAAATTTGGGTTGCTGACTTGGTAAAAATTTTGGGAATGAAAAACAATGAAAAAAAATCAGCATGATCTTGATCGTTGTGTAATGGAATTTGTTGTTTGGATATATAATTAAAACATGTTTTATGATTCACCAGGATCCCAAGTTTTATGCAGTTGTTTTTCTTCAAACAAATAGTTTTTAATCTTCACAAAAGCATTAAACAGAAATAGTAACTCTAAGAGTCAGGGGTCAATAGGGAATTCTTAGTTTGGGGATACAGGGGTTTTCATTGTAATATTATAGGATAAGATGTGACTGTACTGTCATCCAAATTATATTCCATGCCTTTCCCTACTGTTCAGTTTTGTGGAAAGTTGGGTTTGTTGGAATTATTTTCTATCAAATATCATTAGAAAAGACAAAAAAAAAAAAAAAACTCTTAAGACTGGTTTTATATAAACGGAAAAGTACAGATACACACAATGCAGAATTCTGAATTCCAGCCCCCCTTACAACTAGCCCTCTCCCCTATAAACCACATCCTGCCCGTGAATTTGACATCAATACACAGTCAGGATGCATTCCCCCTGTAATTTGGGCCTAAAAAATTCTGATATGGGCTGATTGGTACTTCTCCCTTATATAAATGGCCAATAGCTAGAGGGGAAAAAAACATTACAGAATATACATAAACAAACAAAACAAAAATCATTTTAGCAAACAGATAAATCCCATAGAAAAAAAACCAATTAGCCATATATATAAAGGCTTAAAAGTCTCATACTGAAAGCTGGAAAGCCACCTAGAGAGAGAGAGAGAGACCAGATGGAAAAATGATAAGAAATAGAAAGAAAAATGTGGGTCTCTTGACATAAACCAACAAGATAATTTGGTGAAGACAAGCAGTTTATGCACATACTTCAACCTTCAAAGCATGGTGGACATCAATTTTACAAACTTCATAGATCCACTTACATCTTAGACTATGCTGAATACATCCTTGGTGGCCAATGGTATAATACCTGGAGAATTTTGATCTCCCTGACAAATAAATAGGTAAAAGAGTCAAAAATAAGATATAAGAGCTCTGACTTCTTTCTTTACCGGCAACAATTACAAATCTGAGCCATTGACCCATACTCACAGGGATAAGAGAAAAGGAGTTTTTATCTATAACTTTTACCCATCTATCCGGATAATAACCAGTAACCAGCCTTTTCTCCTTGTATTCTGCCCAACCAAGGAGAAAAAGCCTTATTTTCGGGAGAGTCAAATGCAACCTTAGAAACATTACTCAAGTTTGTTTTTCTAATTATAAACATTATTATTCTAGTCAAAGTTCATAAAGAATGTTGCAAAAACACTTGATCTGAGACAATGAAATATGGAAACTGGTTTTCTAGTCAAGATGTTTAGGCTATGTCTGGTGTGATAGAAAATAAGAGAGAGAAAAAAGAAGTTAAGAACTTTGAGTGCATATCAATACAGAGTGGAGTGCAAGGGTGATGTGGTTAGAGGATTAAACATGTGGCAACTTTAGAGGGTGCAGAGTTTGGATGACCAACTGCACCATCCACCCACATTGCAGAAATAGAGTTGGTCGTGTAGGGAATCTACTAGGAAACCTTTTCCCAGGAGTCATCACTATTTGGATAATCTAATTCATAAAGGTGATACAGGGGCCCACTTAATGGACGCTTGGAAGCAATATAAGGACACCTGAACACCAGCATGAAGTGAAATCATTTGATACTGGCACTGTAGCATTCAAATGTACAGATTCATCATATAAAATTATCATGGGTAGAAAAGAAAAAAAAAAACTTAAATTTGGATAATTTCCTAAAGCCTTGAAGGTAGCTATTTGGATAAGTTTTTGCCTTTATGTTGAGTATTTGGTAAAAATTCCTAAAGCCTAAAATTGGGTTTTTATCCTGATTCTCATCCAAGCACAGCCTAATCTGCATACAGACCAACACTCAACAGGGATGTGCAACTTCTGCGGGCTTGGATTGAAGATTTGATATATGGGCTCAGCCCAAAGGCCAAAACATGATCTTGTGATGGCAAAAAAGAAGAATTTTTGGGTACTTAGGTTTTGGGTTTATGGACACAGAACCTTTTGTTCCTTACTCAGATTTTCTTGCATTTTCATGCATTTTTCTGCAACCTCCTGCAAATTCCATGCATTTTTTTTTGCAGATTTCATGCAATTTTCATGCATTTTCTGATTTCCTTGCAATTTTCTGCAATTTTCTGATTTTCTTGCAATGTTCTGCATTTTTTCGGCAAATTTCATGTATTTTTCTGCAAATTTCATGCAAATTTCTGCATTTTTTCTGATTTTCTTGTAATTTCTGCAAATTTCAAATATTTTTTGCAAAAATATTATTTATTATTAAATAATATTAATATTATTATATAATTATTAAGTTTTGAATATTACTTTTATTGATATTAATTGTTATTGATATTATTACTTATTATTAAATGTTATTAATATTGTTGTTAATATTATAAAATATCATTAATTTTACTTCTCATTTATTATTAATATTAATATTATTATGTGTTATTTAATATTATTAATATTAATTATTAAATTATATATATTATTATTATTATTATTATTATATTATATATATTACAAAAAATAAAATATTATTTTTTAATGATTAATTACATAAATTATCTTAAATGTTATAGTTGAAAAACATAGAATCAAACACTGAAATGCACACCTTGTAGAATGCCCTGTGGCGTGGATTGATTGGAGTGCACCACCAAATTTCTCATATATGCTATAGAACACCCTTTGTTATTGGATTGCGATTTGCGAAGGTAACGTTTTCTCCCGGATCCAACGTGGTGGTTGACGCGAACGTGTTAGCATCCATCTCCTCCACCACTTATCTCCCACACAATAGCCAAGTGGTGAGTGGTGGATGAGGCCTGAAAGAGATTCCAACTCCGTTGGTATTTAGTTACTAAGAACTAGGAAGAAAATGGCCTAATCTCTTTTTATTATCAGAGAAGAAAGCGAGAAGTCAGGGAAGGACGAGGAGAGAGACCCTGATAGCCCACGACTCCGACTCACTTGCTCAGCCGTTTATCTGAATCTGACTCTGACGTGGAAAGTCGGGCGGGAGAGCCGTAAGACTTAGATGAGTTGTGTCGTGGATGTGCTGGAATTCCGATTCAGTCCTCACAAACGGTGCTCACTCAACCAACTCTTTCATACATCGTCAAAATGTTAGCCGCCACCGGCGTCATCTTCTATTATTTATCAATGCCTTGTAGCTTTCCTCCTCTTATTTTCTTGTTCTTCCTGCACCAAAGTTTGGTTTTCTTCTCTTCACGTGCTGGTTTCTTTACATCCTCTGGAGCGACATACCCTCACGGGCTCTCTCTCTCTGCCTATCTTGAAATTTTGAATTTTGGTGGGAACTGCAACAGCAGTAAAACGGAGAATTCATGGTTCCAAGTAGTATGGCCCTCCGCAGTTTGATAAACTTCTCCAGATTTGCTTCGACTTATTCGAAGGTGGGTTAATTTTGGATTGGAAACTTCTATATTATCTTGGAATGCCCTAAAGACTTCTCTGTTTCAAACATTAGTTTTATTCATTTGTCTTCTTCTTTCTGGGTTTTGTTGAATTTAATATCTTCAATCGTCCGAGTTTGATATGGAATCTGATCCCACAAAAGGTACACTTTCTCTTATTTGGCGTTTTGATCCTGTTTTGCGTGCTACAGCTTCAGTGCTTCACGAGTCTTTTCTTTCATTTCTTTAACTTGTGCAGTGATCCCACGCGCGCTGAATCTAATATAGCTTCAATGCCTTTACACTTTCTACTTTCTACTCCCACTCCCCACCCACCGGGTAAAACTGGTCACTAGAAGTTGCTCCATTGAAGAAAAAAAAAAAGACTCAGTGGAATATTCCCAATAGAGGAGGGAAAAGGATTTATAAAATGCTCCCAGTGAAAAGTCACGCTGGTTCAGTCGTTTATTTCAAATTCATGAAAAACAATATGTTAGATAGATAAATAGATAATTGGTGTTCTTCTCAAAAATCTATGCTAGAAATTTTACGCTGTTGTGATTCAACAGTCCAGACTTGATCCATTCCATGATGTTGGTCTTTTTGGCAGCATTCCTGTCATCTTTTCGATTATAAATCAGGACCAGATGAAGGATAAGGTCTTTGTGAACAAAAGAACCCAATTGATCTCTTTTGTGTATCTTTGCAGCTTGGAGCTTATTCATCTTTCACATCTCAGGCTTCACCAGTAAGTGAACCCGCTACTTTCAGGTAAGTGTACTGTTATGAAATACCATGCTAAACAATAAGTTATCAATGCTGTAATCACTTGTAGCTAGAAACCTTCGTCTTGGTTTTACATATGGAAAGGGAAGCTCAAAAATAAAAATAATTTTTGGTTTGTTTTGTTTGTTTACTTCGTATTATGTTGAATGCATGTTACGATGTTTCCGCTGTCAAATTTTTATTGTTAATCCTAAATATTTACAGAAAGACATTGTGATTTGTGACTTTCATTATTACCTTGTTTTCTTGGAACTTCTTAAACTAGATTACTCACTCTGTACTTTTAAAAGATTTCCTGAATTTTCTACTCATAATGATACTTGAATTAGATGGGGTTTCTTGAGGCCCTGTTTCTTTGTTCATTCACTTTTACATTCTTGTATTGCCTAATTGTCATCCTGATTAGAACTAGCAGAATTAAGTTTCAATCAATCATGCCAATGATTCAGATAGTCTGTTTGAGTCCATTGCCTATGAATTGGCCTGGAATGCAGTTTCTACCAGAGACTCATGTCCAAGTTGTTTGTCTTCTATTCTTTTCCATCAGCACTTGGTTTTTTAAAACTTTTCTAGTGGAACTAATCTTTCTTCTTGAAAAAATAACAGTGATAGGGGAGAAGACAAGTATGCAAATGTGAATTGGGATGAACTTGGCTTTGGCCTTGTGCCAACTGACTACATGTACATCATGAAATGTTCTCTTAATGAGAATTTCTCACGTGGTGAACTCAATCGCTATGGAAACATTGAATTGAGCCCATCATCTGGAGTTTTAAATTATGGACAGGTCAGTAAATGCTGGCTTCCCTTTTGAAATTCAAATAGGCATGGATTTAGTTCTTCTCCATGCATGAGTTACGAACAAAATGTTGCTCCATGGAAGTCCTTCCCTGCTCAGTAATCAGGCCACCCATAAATGTGGGGAATTTCTTGTTTAAAGATGACATATAGACTTGATACAAAATATGTTTTGCATAAACTTTAACATAGAGCCTACGCGATACTACAAACTTGTTGCCAATTCTAAAATGTAAACTCCAAAATAGGGACTGTTTGAAGGTCTAAAAGCATACAGGAGAGAAGATGGCCAACTCTTCCTCTTCCGCCCTGAGCAAAATGCTTTGCGCATGAAGATGGGTGCTGAAAGAATGTGCATGCCATCCCCCTCAGTTGATCAGTTTGTTGATGCTGTAAAGCAAACTGTTATTGCAAACAAACGCTGGGTAACTCCTCTCCATTTTACATGTTGTTTTCTTTAAGCAGAAACCTCTTGGGTTTTCAGTATTTGTTTCCAAAATAATTTTTTATTGTGCATATCTGCAGTTGAAATTTCTTCATTTTTCTATTTGTAATTTTAGTTTTTGATTGAAACCAGGTGCCTCCTCCAGGGAAAGGGTCTTTGTATATTCGGCCTTTGCTCATAGGAAGTGGACCTGTTCTGGGTTTGGCCCCAGCACCTGATTATGCGTTTCTAATATATGCTTCACCAGTTGGCAACTATTTCAAAGTGGGGTTCAGTTTTTCGTTTAGTTAAGCTTTGACTAAGAAACATATAAGTGTCAGTAACCTTCATTGTTCTATGTATAGGAGGGTTTGTCACCTTTGAATTTGGTGGTTGATGATGAGTTCCATCGTGCTACGCCTGGTGGAACTGGAGGGGTGAAAACGATCACAAACTATGGACCTGTAAGTAAGATCCAGTAACCGACTTACCAGTAAGGCATGACAAATGACAGTATAGAGGACAGTTGGCTGCTAATCATATCTTTAACTTTGATTTTTTTTTTCTTTCATTAAACAGTGAAGATTCTTAGCATCTCTTACACTTTACCAAGGGAATTTTACATGGGGGGGGTGGGAAAGAGCATGTATTTTCCTGGTTATGGAGAATGAATATTTTAAGGCCCTTTTTCTCATGTCTAGGTTCTGAAGGCACAAACTCGAGCAAAGGCAAAAGGGTTCTCTGATGTCCTTTTCATTGATGCAGTGAAGAAGAAAAATCTTGAGGAGGTCTCTTCTTGTAACATTTTCATTGTGAAGGTATTGATAATTGAATAGCCAGTGGTTTTATTTCATGTTACTTTTTCCATCTTTTCTCATGTCATATTAAAGTTGTTCCTTAAACATCATAATTCATGCATAATGTGATTACCATAAGTTATGCTTTGCATCTCATTTCTCTAGAACTGAGAACGTTTTGTATGCAAACTTCTCATATCAGAACCAGACTGGGTTACTTGTCATCAAATTGGTTGTACCCAATATGATTGCCATTATATAATTACATGTTCTCAATGTGACAACACTCAAAAAATACCCTAGTTAGATTTCAGTGACTTGGACTTTGATCAAGTTCCAAATCTTTTGTGTAATCTCTGTTTAACTTCTACATTTTTATATGTGGGATATGCAAGTTTCCATGGATTTAGGGCAATCCATATATGCATTTTTACTTGGTCCTTTTATTTCCTCTA